>NC_058106.1:5568510-5868510 GCF_914725855.1 Thunnus albacares | reverse complement strand
GACACCATTACAGTAGTCGAGTCTACTGAAGATAAATGCATGTTTTTCCAAGTCCTTGATATATTCTTCAGGTGATAGTAGACTGACTTTGTAATTTTCTTAATGTGGCTGTTGAAATTCAGATCTCAGTCCATGACTACACCAGGATTTCTGGCTTGGTTTGTGGTTTTTAACGTTACCAATGGAAGCTGACCGCTGACTTTTAATTGTTCTTCCTTGGCTCAAAAAACAGTTACTTCAGTTTTATCTTTGTTTAATTGAAGAAAATTCTGGCAAATCGTTGATTTGTTCAATGCACTTAGCGCTTGTATGGGATTATAGTCCCCTGGTGACTGTCACAGTCTGGTTCGACGTCCCATCCTCCAGCTGCTTTTCCTACTGCCCAGACCTGCCATTCTCCACCAGTCCACCAGATGCCCTCAGACTTTTCCCCAGACCCTGCCATCTCTGCAATCACCTTGTGCTTCCTTGCACATCTCCCCCTCTCTGAGTTTAAGAGACTCTTGGTTCAGAAACCTCAGTCCTGTGCTGACAATCATGTTTTCCCTTACACACTCCCTTTAAGTTTCTTATCCACACACACACAACTATTAAGAGACTGTGTTTCTCTCTGGTGTGTTAATAGGAGTATGTGTTTACTTAAAGGAATTGTTATAAGAGTTTATTAAGGCTACTGTCAGTTGTGCATAAGGAAATGCTTTTGTGTATGAGAGATTACATAAACAAAAGGTTTATGTAATCATGTACAGTGAGGAATCTGAGAACTGTCTTTATTGTGTTTTCTGGGTTTGTGGTTTTCTTTTTTTTTGTCTTTTTTCCTCCTCTGTTCCTGTAAATGCTTTTCCCTCCACCTGTCCTGCATCAGCCTTGTTAGCCTTGCCCTGCTCCCAGCATTTCCCCCAGTCAATCAACCCCCTGCCTGTTCTCTGTCTAGTCACCTGTTCCCCATTCATTAGTTCAGTTTGTATTTAAGTCCTGTTTTTAGTTCAATGTTTGTCGGATCCTTTGTTCTGTTCAGTTTTGCTCTGCCTGCACTCAGACCTCAATAAAGATTTATTCTTCATGTTCCTGTTGCCTGCAGTCTCTTGCATTTGGGTCCTGCTCCACCTGCCTGTTCCACCTGACAGTGTCGTGGTTATGTAAATTTTTGTGTTGTCTGCATAATTATGGTAACATATTTTGTTGTTTTCCATAATCTGAGTGAATGGGAGCATGCAGGTGTTGAGCAGAAGAGGCCCCAGAATGGAGCCTTGGGGAACTCCACAGGTCATTTTTGTCCTCTCAGATGTGTTATTACCTCTATACACAAAGTAGTCCCCCTCCTTTAAGTAGGATTCAAACCAATTCATTAATGTGCCTGAATTTCCCACCCAGTTGGTCTACTAATATGTTGTGGTCAACTGTGTCAAATGCATCATTGAGATCCAATAATACTAAGACTATAATTCTGCCAATGTCTGTGTTTAAGTGGATGTCATTGAAGAGAAGTCTCTGTGCTGTGGTGTGGTTGAAATCCTGATTGGAAGACATCAAAACAGTTGTTTAGTGCCAAAAAGCTTTTTGATATGGACCTATAATCACTCATCAGTGAGGTGTCTAGATTGTTCTTTTTTAAGAGTGGCTTGATAACTGCAGTTTTCAGAGCCAGTAGGAAGAAACCTGAGAGGAGAGATGTGTTGACGATATGTAGAAGATCTGAGGCCATGCAGTTAGAAACATTTTTGAAAAAGCCTGTAGGCAGAATATCAGATTTGTAGGCACAAATACCTAAAAGTGGCTATGAGTAATGTAATCTCACCATTACTCTGCTTCTCTAGTTTCTATCAACACTACAGATTAAGCTATGGGTTACCATTAGCTAACTAGATAACTGCAGTAAACTCAGTAAAGCTGGGTTAATTTAACAGTGAACAACCTGCAGCAGCAAAGGTATTAACAATCAATGACTGCAACAGCAAACTGCCAGAATTTTGAAACTTCCACAAAGTCTAACATTGACGTCACACTGAGTTAACATTAAAGCTACCTAACTTACCCCACTAGCTTGTTAACTATTCCAATGACATAGCTTTGCAGACAAAGTTACCAAGCTATGGTGAATAAACAAACACAGTTAGTTTGTAAAGATGTCAAATTTAGGCGCTAAGTAATGCAAATTTAACATAATTGGCAGCAGCAATGGTCTCCTTCATGGTCCAGCTGATGCAGGGGCAGAATACAAGGGAATAATAACCCAGTGTTGGGTTCACATACCCTGAAACTAGGATGATCATTTGACCCAGAATTTTTCAAGTGCAGGAGTTACCTATATAAACTGTGTCATTATGTTTTTTAATGACATGATTGTAAATTAGCCTTTATTCCATAGCTAAATATCAAATTAAGGAATTATCTGACTTAAAAGATATACAATGGCTTGATTTTATGTTTAAACTTGCTGATTCAAAACCAGAGAAATGAGCCCTGACTCCTTGAGAGATGCTGAGGGCTGGAGAAATGTTTCATTTTGCATTTAAAAAAACAATGACACAGAAGTTTGTTGAGTTTGGTTTATTACTTTTGGGGTGATAGATGCACTGGCTGAAGTAGGCTATTAATTATTTCATCATGAGTTTGTTATCATCATTGGATGTGTGTAAATACAGTACACTCATTATCATCATTCTATATTCTCAGATTTTCATATTCCCAGACTTTCATTAAATATCCATTCATTCATTCAAGTTTTATCTCATATAGTCCATTTTTTCATGTGTTTTTATCATGAATTATTTTCTTGAATGATATGATACAACTAAATGCAAGTACCGAACATTGCTTACTTTAACACATTCTGATTACCATGATTATACAGTATGTCTTAATGCTGACTGCAAAATGTCTGGAAATGACCACACTCGAGGTAAGGCTTCCATAATTTCTGAAAATGGCTTACTTTAATTGGCTGCTAAAAACATCCCTACACGTCATCTTCTGTCTTTTGTTATAAGAGGCCTGAGTGTTTGCTATTGTTCCCTGACCTGCTATGGATCCTCTTGACCCAGACTTGCTCCCACTTAGAGGGTCAGAGGTTAGACCAGCTACTATCGGCAAGGCCCCCCTCTCTCTCACAAGTAATGTAATGCAATGTAATGCAGGCGGGTCAATGAAGTCTTCTTATGTGGCAAACAAGATGGTTCGTATCATGGCAGCAGAAGGCTTAAAAAAATTTTTTTTTTTCATATTTGGTCTTTAAACCAATGAACAACTTATTTGTTTTGTGTTTTTGTTTGTTTGTTTTTGTTTTTTTCAAATCCAGAATTAGCATTTACTTTTTTCCAGAAAGAAATATAAATATCTTGACAGCATGTTTAAGCATAAACCTTCACTAACACAATGCAAATGACATTTGATTCACAAAAGCTATGAAAGAAGTTGAGCACAATTGAAAAAGATTCATATTTAAACACTAAATTCTTATCAAAGTAATTTAAGCTCTGTACTTGTTCCTGTACAGCAGCAGCAGCATAAGCACAATTACTGCATGAGTGTGTGTGTGTGTGTGTGTGTGTGTGTGTGTGGCATGTTCTCCTGCATGAAAAGCACTGTTTCAATTAAAGGTGTTTGATCCAGCAGCACGGCGGGACAGGCCTGAGTGCGGGTTGGCTGGAGGGAGGCAGCGTTGCTTATTTGCCCCCCTGCTGGGCATCTAAGCGGGGGACTGATGTGTAATCCAGTGCCAGGCTAGTGGGCCCACACAGGATATCTCACCTATAATAGCAGCCTATTCCCTGAGGCTGGACCCCTGCTGGAGGTGTGAGAGGGCCAGCAGCCAGGCAGTCATGGACTCTGGATGCCATCTTCTCTCAATGTAAACTCCTATTTTCCTTTTCCTGTACATTCTGGGAAACAGCTACTAGTAGGGCTCGAGCTGTGCAGGACTTCTGAAAGCTGATACTATAATGTTTGTGCTAGATGTATTTTGTACAAGAAAATTTGACAAATTACCAATAATGTAGAATTGTGTTGTACAGTACAAGCCTCTGAAACAGCATATTCATTTTTTGTGCTTTTTCCTTATCTTTTTTGTTTTTATTTACAGTTATTTAAATGAAACAATTTGAAAAGTTTAGAGGGGGAATAACTTCTAACAGTTCCTACACATCTGAAACATGTCAAGAGGCCCAAACTACAGAGAGTTCTTTTGTAAGGACATAAAAGATTGAGTTTATGTAAAATACTAATCTTAATAGGAACTAAAACTTTCAAATTAATATAGTGGAGGAAAAAGTACAATATTTCCCTCTAAAATGTAGTGGAGTAAAAGTATAAAGTAACATAAAATGGAAATACTCAAGTAAAGTACCACAAAATTGTACTTAAGTAGCACATGAGTAAATGTATCTACTGTAGTATTCCACAACCATGTCTTTATGTCTCCCTCTCTTTTCCCCTCGGTCTCTGTCTCCTCCTCCCTTGCTGTCTTTTCAGTACTTCACATGCTCATACCAGAGATCTCTGATCTGGATCTTTGTCCTCTAGGAGTCTCAGGCTTTTACACCTCTCGTCTCTTCTCTCTCCGTGTGAGAATGGCATCTTTGTCTTGCGAATGACAATTGTGAATGCTGGATGGTCCAAGGTCCACCCACTAGTTTGGTGGCAACTGGAAGTTGTTTGACGCCTCCCTAAATCCATATTCTTTACGTATGTTTGTAATAATATTGTAATCTATTGCATTTCTGTCCATCCGGGAAGAGATATTCTTCCTCTGTTGCTCTTCCTGAAGTTTCTTCCTTTTTCCCTTTTTTTCCAGATTAAAAACTGAAGGAACTCGGAGCGGAACCACTGCTCCTTTGCCTTGAAAGGCATCAGTTGAGGTGATTTGGGCATCTGACTCGGGTGCCTCTTGAACACCTCCCTATGGAGGTATTCCTGGCACGTCTAACTGGAAGGAGACCCCAGGCCAGACTCAGAATACACTGGAGGGATTACATATCCCATCTGGCCTGTCCTCCAGCTCTTCCTGGGGATCCCCAGGAAGAGCTTGAGGACATGGGTAGCGAAATGGGCTTTCCTACTTAGCCAGCTGCCACTGCGACCTGGACCTGGATCAGCATCAGGGAGGAATGGATGGATGGAGGAATGAATGGATGGATGGATGGATGGATGGATGGATGGATGGATTGATGGATGGATAGGTGGATTTTTTGGGGAGAGTTTTTCCTTTGGTGTAAGGATAGAGGGTGTTGTACGCTGTACCGAAGACCTTTGGGCTATATATCAGTCATACAATTGTTTTGACTTATATATTTGTCACTCTACTTCACAGCAAATAAAAAAATGTTACACTGGATGGAAAAAGATGCTGAAGCAACATGGAAAATGATCACAAATATAATATTTTTGATTTGATGCATTTATCATTCTTCATTTGTTTTCGTTGTTTTCATAATTCTTCTCTTTCTTTGGTCTTTTTGTTGTACTTTCATTTGGAACTAGCCATTGCTGTGTCTTCAGTGTATCTCCACTGCATGGCCTAATTAAACTGCTTAATCAGTTAACGACTCCAGCGAACACAGTTAAAGGGGAATTAAGCGCAGAGAGATTGAGGAGTGGAGCGGTGGAAATGCTGAGGAGACGCTTCGTCCGTCTCCTGTGTGAAATAAAATCGGGGATGGAGCCACAGAGAGGAGGCCATTAAAAAGTGAACAGAGGGTGCCGAACTGTTTGCTGCCGTTCTGCTGAGGGCGAGTGAGCCAATCGAGACGCTTGTTGAAATGGGAAACGGGACATCTTCACAAAGAGGCAAATTAAAAGCACTTTGCTCTGTTAAGCAGAGGGGAGACAAGGGAAAACAGAGGAGGAAAAAAACAACAGAAGTGAAATGCATCTTCGAGGAACTGTACACCTTCACTGCATCTTTATAGCTCTCAGGTGATTTCAGATCAGTTGCACTTAATAGTCTTCAGTGTAAATTTATTACTTTTTGGGCATAACAATACGTACAAAGCAGCTGTAATGTGTCATAATGTCACAGAAAATGGCTTTTACATTCTATAGATGTCTGAATGAATGTCTGAAGTGGGCAGCAGTACTCCTCTCTCCCTCTTTTCCTTCCCTCCTCTTTCTCATCCTCTCTTATCTCCCCTTTTCACCCATCTTCTATCATTCCATCACTCCCTCTTCTATCGTCTTCTCACTTCATATCCCTCTCCCATTTTCCTCCTCTCTAATTTTACACTCCACTCAATCTCTCCCCTTTCTCTCTTGTCCCTCCAGAATAGTGAACTGGGCCCTCATGGACTTTGGCCTTGGTGCTTTGAGGGATCTCCAGACCATAATCGTTGCCAGGGGTACGACCAATGTCAAGATATTAAACCTGTAATCCATATCAGAGTTTTTTGTTTTGGTTTTTTTTTCAGTTCTGAACAGAATTCATATTGGCCTCATCTCATAAATAAACATATACACCATAAAAATAAAAACAAAAATGTCTTTAAGGTCTCTTTTGCCACGCTTTATTGTATTATTATTATTTCCTCGCATCCGTAATCTTCTCAACAAAATCTGATCAAGTCTGCACCCAAGGTGCTTTTAACTGGACGTGTCCTATAAGTCTTTTACCAGACAGCAACACCCCTTTAATTAGAATCTGTTGTGATTGGTCAGCTGATCTAATGGGATAGTAAAAATCATTACTGGCATTTTGTAATGCCTCAACAACACAGGTGTTCCTCTTTGATATTGTTTATTATTTCTACACATTATGAGACAGTTCGTTTAACATTGTGTGTCAGGGGTGGTTGCAGTCTCCTCAAAATGACACTGGAGTGAGTGAGCATGTCCTGTTTAGTAACAATTCCTCTGCCCTTGCATTTCTTCGTTGCATCTCCCTCGTTAATATACGAGGAGGAGACGGAGAGGGAAGCAAGGCGCTACATTAGCCAGATGGAAAGCCTCCCGAGAGTGGTCCACAGAAAAATGTGCTTCACTTGTGGATTTGGACAATCCTTGACACTTCGGGCTTCACTCCCCTCCTTCCCTCTGCCTCACCATCCTCTCCAAATATTTTCTCCACCCTAATCCTCATCTCGTCTCGCCTGTCCTCTCCACACCTCCACTCTCCTCCTGGTTCATCCTCTATGCAGCTCCACATGCCTCCCTGACTTCTTGGATGGAGCCCAAAATGATTCAGGCTCATTATGCAGGACACTGTATGGGGGGAGAAAACTGGAAAGCAGAGAAGGGAGAGAAGAGAGAATGAGAGGGAGTGATATAAAAGAGAAGGGACGGAGGGAGAGAGAGTTTAACAGCATCTGTTGGCCACTAAGGTACGGCAGCGAGCATGACACACGCGCGCGCACACACACACACACACACACACACACACACACACACACTGTGATGTGATTCTGCAGAATCATATCACATCCTGTAAAAATGTTTGGCAAATTTTAGGCCAGCAAAATTTGAATTTTTGCTGATTGACAAGATATCACCACACACATATTGAGCATTTTTGGATATCTGCCCATCTGTGTATGTGCATGAATGTGTAGGTGTGAGCTTGCACATGTGTCTAGCCATGCATGCATATGTGTGTGTGTGTGTGTGTCTGTGTGTGTGTGTGTCAGGTGTTTGCGGACGCTGAAGGGGACTGAGTGTTTTCTGACGCCTGTCTAGCTGCGCCTGTCTCACTGGGCCATGGAAGTGTCATCTGCCCAGGCCTCAGCGCTCACACACACACACACACACACACACACACGCACACACGCACACACGCACACACACACACACACACACACACACACACACACACGCATGCACACACACATTCTCTCTCTCACAGCAGTGAGGAACAGAGACAGCCCAGAGCTTGCTGTCATCTCATCACACTGTGCAGGTCCGGCCATGTGCGTGTGTGTGTGTGTGTGAGTGTGCGTGTGTGTGTGTATGAAAGAGTGAAAGAGAGAAGGCATAATATTGCTGCTAAACAGCAAGTCTACTGTCACCGTGGACTTCAAACTTCAGGTAGTGCCATATAAATTGAGAGAAATTTCTCCTTTTTGAAATCCATTAATAACATCACAAAAACCGTCTGAAACACAGACATCAGTGGCCATGCCTTAAATCATATTCCTCTGTTTTGATGCTGTCTATGAATTTGTCTTCATAACAATTAGGCCATATGAAAATGCTTGGAAAATTACTGCATCAAGTAATTTCCGGCAAAAAGCCTCTTTGTGCCACTACCATTTCTACTCATTACCACCAGACCCAGTGTATTCTAATGGAAAACCCAATTAGCATGTACGCGGTAAGAATGCGAATGGGGATCACAAAATTCTTGAGTGCTTAACAGTGTGTATTTATGTGGTGGTTGGCTGCACAATTCATTTGGCAACCATCAAGGAATAATTTGAGAAAAGGTAAGAATGACTGTGGGCTGATTGGAGAGAATGTACCTGTTTATAAGCTCTGAATTCTTTTGATTATAGAAACTCCTCACTTTCATGAATCTGTTTGGTTTCATAAACCCTCTGCCATAAGTCATTAATAAAGAGTTCTTACAATAATCCACCAAGTCTGCAGATGTTTAAGTCCAACTGAAATCACAATGAGTCATCCCTTTTTACACTCAAAAACTGTGACAAAATTATCTTTGAATGTTTTGTTATTACACTAGTAACTTTAGCATCAAGCTAAGGACCACACAGGAAAGACCGCACCATTTAGCATCTGAAGTCAGATGTTGACATTAGCAGGTATGTTTTGTGCTGATCAGTGTGCTTAGCTAATTAGCTATCCCACATGTACAGTGGTAGCATGTTCAGCAAGCCAAGGTGCAGGACGAGACGTGTTCTTGTTTGAAGATGAGGGAGAAGAAGGGGATGTTAGCTAAAAGCTTATGTGAGTTGCAGTTTCAAGTCTGTAGCTCTTTGTGTGTTGTGTGGTTGTCTTCTGTCAGGCTGTTATTGCCAGTGACAAAATGGCAACCCAGTCACCAGAATAAAGTGTTGGCATTGTACATTTCTGCAAACCATGGATACAATCTCCACGTTTCAATGTTGTTCGTGTCTCATTTAACACTGCATTAAATGGCTGTTATCAGTTGAATAAAAATGGTTTTTTATGGTGTGACAATGCTTTGGTTAAGGTCTGGTTAGGTTTAGGCACAAAAACCACTTGGTAAGGGTTAGGAAAACATCATGATTTGAGTTAAAATACCCAGTTTTGTCGCCAGAAAAACAGTTTCAAATGTCCCAGTGTCTCACAAAAATATTTGGTTTTGTTGAAACGGTTGAAACGGGAAGCAAGCAGTGGTCTCTGCTGCTTTGATGCTTTTGTAATTATCTGCCATGCAACTAATTCTCGCCAACCACCCAACCTGCCTCCTCCTGACATTGAAGTGAGCTCATATAGATGTCATCTGAACTACATCACTTTCCCTATGATACGTATTGTAGAAATGTTGATGTGCTACATAGTAAACATATTGAAATGTAGAGATTAAATGTGTCCATGGTTTAAGAAACGTACAATGCCAACATTTTATTGTGGCAACTGGTCTACAAAATGGTCATGTAAGTGCCTTATGCATTATTTGATTGACTATATGCAAAGAACTATGGCAAACAACAGTATTCTGACTTGACTTATATAAAAATTTAAATTTGACTCATTTTTTCGCTAAAGAGAGCGTACAATATGTTGGAGAGCAGATCCATATGCTTTAGCAGAAAAAAAAACATGCCATTCAATTTCGGTCGGGCTCCAGTGGTGGGGTCTTCCTGATGAACTAAAGAGCTGCCTATAAAATTAAAACAAGAGTCATGCTGGATCAGGTGAAACACCAGCTGAAGGTATTTTTCACAACGCAAAAGTTCTTCTCATAGACAGTGAGGCAAGACACTTATAACACTCTAAACCATACGTACCAAAATCAGGCTGATACTTTATCGTCTCTCCCTCTCCCTCCTTTCATTATCCTCGTCAGCTGGGTGGCCGTCAAGCATCAGAAGTGACCTGCTTCCTGTCTGCGCTGGTTGCCACGGTAGCAGCTGACAGACATTTCTTTTCACAACAATAAAGGGAGAAGGGAGGGAGGGGATAGAGGGTGACATGGGAACGAGAAGACATGGGCCTCTGTTTCCCATCATCTTCCCTTGTCAAGTAAACTTGAGCCAGGGGAAAGGTTAAAGGCAGGGTGAGGTAGAGAATAAGGGGGAGAGAGACTGTGTTGATGCATGCCAATAAATCAGATTTTTAATTATCGGACATATGACAAGAAGCATGTGACGGCCCTCCCCACTTCTGTTGCTCTCTCTTTTCTTCACTGTCACTCAGTTTGTTCTGTCTTTACATTCTTCCATTAGTATTTTTTGTCTTCCCATCTTTTAACCTTGCTGCCTAACCCTGTTAACCCTTTCTTTTCCTTTCCTTTCTTTTTCCATTGGTCTGTCTTTTCCACATTTGTCTTTCCCCTTCCTCTCCCTTCCATCCCTCTTT
Source organism: Thunnus albacares (assembly GCF_914725855.1). NCBI lineage: Eukaryota > Metazoa > Chordata > Actinopteri > Scombriformes > Scombridae > Thunnus > Thunnus albacares. The sequence continues at coordinate 5,858,022 of NC_058106.1, read as the reverse complement.
ACTGTCTCTTCCACCATCCATACCTCCAGGAGTTTCCTGTCAGCTATACTAAGAATGAACAGTGCGTTACCCTACAAGACTGACACCAGCTACCTTGCATTGTGCTAATAACAGCGGAGCAACTAGGAATGCATATATGTCATGTACCAGGCTGCTGTGCTGTCAGCTCACAGCTGCAGTAGCAGATAGACAAGAGCAAGAGAACAAGACGCTGCTAATAATCCCTCATTCTTATACACATTCGAAGACAAGTGGACAGACAAGGCTGTTTGGTGAACACAGCAGATGGTATTTGTTTCACAAGAGTCAGGCTGAGAGGAAGCGTAAGCTGCTGGGTCAACAGGGTGAATTCCTTTAAAGGAGTAACCTGAAACATTTATATTTACATTCACTGTTTGCTTGGAATAAATAGAAACATTTTGTGGTGGTTAGTAGCAATTATTAAAAAAGAACAGAAAGAGAAAGGAGCACTGCCAACAGAAGCTCAAGAGTAGGCAAGATCCCAAAACAAGATGCCACCAAAAACACTTGGTACTTGATTGTTGGCCAGTTGTTAAGCCATCTGAGACAAAACCAAGTCAAGTCTTAAGTCAGTCTAGGCAAGTCAAAGTCAGATTCCAGTCATTCAAGACAAGTCCAGGTCAAGTCAACTCATTGGACACCAGTCAAAATCAAATGTGAAGGCATTCCCAGATAGCATACAGAAGTGGGCCACTTCAGGCAATGATGCATCCCTGCTGACTTTCTTCTGGCCTGGGTGTGGATGTGAGTCTAAAATGGCCCACATGTAAAATAGCAAAAATGGCCCAAATATCCCAAATCAAATGTGGGCCTTTTTGGTAAGGTGTTTTGGTAAGTGCTCTTGGGTATGTGTATTCTGGTTTATCTGGTTTGTTCTTGGTTGACATACGGCTTGCTTGTGGCCCAGTTTTGGGAAACAGGAGCAGACCGCCCAAATGCCATCATTCCACAAGGTATGTGAGCCAGATGAAAGTGCCGAAAGTGTCAGGAGTGGGCCGGATCTGGGAAACCGCAAATTTCCTTTCTTGGTTTGATACAAGTCCCAGTCAAGACAAGTTTTATAAGCAAATTCAGTATTTGAGTCTTTCATGTGTCTGAATTCTGAGCATTAAAATTACATGGGATTTTAACATTTTCCATTTTAAACAGAGTATAGTTTAATGTTTCTGTGTGGCTGTGATGATGCCTGTCTATGGTGAATCAATTTCCCAGAATTTAGGAAATTAAGCATTGAAGTAAATCAATTCTCAATCAAGTTCAAGTCTTAATTCATGATTTTTGTGACTCAAGTTTCAAATCCCTGCCTTGTTCTTTTTATGGGTTCAGCAATGTTTACGGAGCAAGTGTGAAATATTCTCCAAGTAATATTTTGGCATTCTAGTCCCATTGCAGGAAGGTTCATGAACCTATGTGTTCATTTTTTGCTTAATAAATGTAGAGATGCTCAGGAGTTGTGTATTTTTTCGCTCAAAGAAGCTGGTGGTCTGCTCATCGTGCTTTAGTATGACTCCTTAGCATTTAACTCACAGTAGAACCTCATAGAGCTGCTAGCATAGCTGTAGACTTTTAGTCTGGCTTTTACCTCATTGGCTAAATTTAGCTAAAGGTGCTTTAGTCCACCTGGTATTGTGGCTCATAGTGCTCCTTCAGTTTTCAGTTTTTCCTGTTTGCATACTCCCAGTAACCACATGTCACATGCATTATAAAGGTTGTTGTCATTTTATGGAAGCAAACTGAAGTACTGTATCAGCAGTAATAACATGTGGGCGCAGCCTGTTTCCTGCTCTCCTCCGCTCATCATGGCTTGTATAAACACCATGTGTATAGGTGTTTTCCCTCTCTCTGTCTCTCTGAACGAACCAACTTACAAGCTCTAGATCACCCGGAGGAGATTTACAAGCACTTCTTTTTTCTGCCTCTCCTCCTCCCTTTCCCCTATAGACCAACTTGACCCCCCCTAGGCTCTCACCGCCCATGTCTCTGTCTGTCCGTCTGTCTCCAGGAAGAGGAAAGATCAGCGGGCCTGCTGATTTATGAGTGCTTAGCTCTCTAATTCTCCGCTATGCTAGGCTGGGCAGGGTTAGTGTGTGTGTACTGTATGTGTGTGTGTGTGTGTGTAGAGTTGGGAAGGGAGTTTGCAGTGGGAATTGTGGGATATCAAGGGGTGGAGAGGCATGTGTTGTGGTGGTGGTGATGTGTAGTTGTTGATGTACTAGGTGGGTTTCTCTTCCTCTGGATAATTCATGGATGGTAAATGCACATGCACAGACACACACACACACACACACACAAACACATACACACAAGAAAGGATGAGTCTATAGCTCAAGAGCTTTAGTTGGACCAATACACACCACAAACACACAAGCACACACACCTACGCATGCAGACATTCATGAATTATTTTTTTCAGTACTAAATCTTGTTTAATATTTATATAAATATTGTTTTATTTCATTGAAAAGTTAACAAAATACAATGGCATGAGACCACTTCACTTGTTTTAATACAAAACAACTTAGAAAAAAGAAATTTGACTCATTTGACATTTTATTGAAAAATAGAATTACTTACTTACTAAAATTGCATGAAAAAATAGTCCCCCCAGACAGTAATCCAGTTTAGGGAAAAAGAAATATATATCTAGCTCTATCTATCTATCTATACATATATATGTAGTTATTATTATATTTTTAATCTTAATCTTGAAATATATACATTTTAAGATTCATATTAAGATTGAGAAACTGGAGTACACAGCTGGTTCATATTGACATTTTTTTTTGTGTGGAAGCAATTATGACATGAATGATCTCCAGCGTAAATTGCAAATCCAACTCTTGACACATCAGAGAATCAATTCCACTGTTACCGATTTTGTAAGACAGAGAAGTGAGTGCATCAAACAGTGTTTTGATCAGCACTTAGAGTGTGTGAGCAGATAAAACACTTTTTCTTTGCTTCGAAGGTTTAAAAAAACGATAAAGAAGACAACAAAAACAGAAAGCCAGTGGATACAGTCTCATCTAAATGTTCTCTGTCAAACAACTGGGAGAGAAAGTGATTCCGAGCTGTGTCTGCCTACTGTAAATGTACTGTATACACTAAAACCCATCTGTGATCTACCGCCTTGAATCAGGGCTGTAATGTGCTGCCCTACCATCACTAAATGTGACGGCACACGTGAGAAAGGGCTAATTTTGCACAATTGACTGGTGAACCTTTTTGGTTCAGTGGAATTACGGCCTGATTAATCAGCCATGATTAGCATTTAGCAAGCCCTCATGGAACGTGGGGCCCTGATGTAGGTCTCTTATTTATTTATATATCTCCTCCCTCCCCGTTTTTCTCTAACACATTAAGCTGCCAGTCTCGTCATGCTGACAGGGTCAGCGCCACTGTTCATTACAAGACCTGGGGAAGAGACGAGACGGGCCTGCTGCAGAGCTCAAAGCTTGCTGGATGTCTCAGTGTTTATGCTCAATCTCCCTGTACTGCGTCTCTCACTCTACCTCCATCCTGACAATGTAAGCGTAAGAGCTGCAACACATGTCAATGTAAATGGTAATGTATGTAAATGAACATGTCATGTAAGGTTTGACCAATATGCATTGTTGATGACTGATGGATTTACATAAAGGCTGTCACTAAACCATGCTAGAGTAAAATGAAATAATTTCATTCATTTTTAAAATGAATACAATTAATTAAAAAAGGTGTTTGGACCAGAAAAAAATGACATCATCAAGACATGCATTGACTTTGGTTTACACTTCCCTGCCAAGCAACCACTGTCCACTCAAGAATATTGTTATACCACAAAATCCATAGCCATGACCGCAATTTTCCATACGTTTAACTAGTAGTTTCAATTACCTAAACTTAACCAAACCATAACCATATGGCAGATCAGAATTCTCATTTGACTCATTTTATGAACATATGTCATATGGACCATTTCCAAAGATACTGACAAGCGACCTATGTTGTTACCAACAAATCCTCCAAATTAAACAACCAAATAGGTCGTTTGACCATGCACTTTAGAATAACCCATGGTAGTGTTTTCTAATCAGGCACTTCTATCAGCAGTAATCAGAAGGACAACATCATTTGTCTGTGCTTTCTAATACTGTTACACATCACTGTCAAAAAATAATAATGTTTTATGATGTGACAAGGCTGTGGTTAAGGTCTAGTTAGGTTTAGGCACAAAAACTGCTTGGTTAGGGTTAGGGAAAGATCATTTTTTGGGTTAAAATAATCACTTGAAATGTGGTGTGGGTTAAAGATACTACTTCCTTAAAGTCAGGCAACTTTTGTCGTCATGGCAACAGTAAACAATGTGACAATCGTAGTTACTGTTTTTAAAAAACTGCCCCAACTCGCAGTTGGAAATGTGACACAGGCCAACAGTGGTCTCTTGCAGCAAAGTCCACTAAGTCCACTTTTTGTAAGTTAGGATCTAGCCAGCCAGCCAACCAACCCACCACCTCCGAATACGGCAATTTGTCACCTTACATAGACGTCATCTGAACTGCACCACTTCTCCAGGTCATAATTACTACAGCTACTAGATGGCGTCAGTCACTCAGACATAAGTATAGGTCATTTTTGGCGACTGACATTACGACCTATTGAGTTGTTTTTCTTGGGAGGACAAGCTCACTGTTGCTTAGGTATTTCTTGGCTTAAAAAAGAGTGAGAGTGACAAGGAATCAATGTAAAGTGATGTTTAGAAATAATCAACAGCTACAAAGAAGAAGAAATGTTTCTAACATGGAGCAACGGTGGCATTTATTTGGAGTTTGTTTCAGGCAATCTGGTGTATATAAATCCAATATTCACTCTCATTTTAGCTGTGTTATCTGGCTCTTTAGCTGCTAAATGCTCCACTGCGTTCACCAGCTACTTGATAACTTTGTCTGTCTGCTGTTTGGTGCTAAACAGGTAGTGTTTCTTACAGAAAAGAGCTTGATGAGAGCAGTGCTGAACTAAAAAAGTAAAGCTGCAAGACTTAAAATCAAAACAATGAGCTGAAAGTTGCTATAAAACTTCATGGAGCTGAGGGTAACTGCAGAGTCAGGTGATAATCCCCTGAGGGTCTGTTACTATGATATTATACAATAGCAGCTTTAAACACATGTTTTCTGGGATAAATGAACTTTACAGACTAATGGCATAAAACCTAAGGGCAGATTTTTCCTTTTGACGTGATTTGATGCATCCTAAAGTTTATTCAACTTGCTGTCTCATATGCTGCTTAAAATTTTGAAAACATATTACTCTCAACCTGGTCCGTGTGGAGAAGCATACATCTCCTGCTTGCACCTTCCTGTTGTACATCATGGTCATCAAACTGCCTGAGTTTGCAGTTGTCTTCTGTCTTTCAGTGAGTCTGCCTCTCTGTCAGTTTTACACTCTTTCTCTCCCTCTTCTCCTCACTCCTCCTCAGCTCTCGGTGCAGAGTTGTAATAGTGGCGGTCGGCCCTGGGTGGCGATGCAGTGTTCTCTCCCAGGACTTGAGCAGACCTGGAAATATGGCTGCATGGAGAGAAGGTGGCAGATGGCTGACAAGGCATTTTTACCCATAACGCCCCAGTAAAACTTTAACTCCCAAGATTTAGTGCTAGCGCTCTGCACTTAGCAAGCTGCAGCCGCTGGCATATTTTTTCAAAAGTCCCAAACTGATGGTTTTGCAAGCTGCGCATAAACATGCTTTATTGATTGTGCTGTTAAAAGATTCAAAGGGTCAGTATCATTTAGCAAAAGACAGTTTTAGAGGACAAATAAAAGCTAAAAATTGCTCAAACGTTGTGGCAGGCATCATTGATTTTTAGAGGAAAACACAAAATACTGAATTAAATTATTCATTGTGTCATAATATTGACTGATGAGGATGGTAGACAATAATTTAGAAATTTAAAGGTTCCTAGGCAACAATGGCAATTAAGGCATTTAATTCATCCAGTTACAATCTCTAAGGGCCTGGCTCCAGTCATATCTCTCAATTTGTCCTGGACAAGAGCACCATGAAAGTCATGCTCACTTGCAACATTGTCCAAAGAGAAAGCTTTACGCTCATAAACCAAGCAGAGTTTGGCTATTTTGTTTATACTGTACATTTAATGTTAAACTGACAAGTGGGGAGAAAAAAAGCATTTTGTTATAGGAATTTGTCCTTCCTATCACTTTAATCAATACCAAATTCTTCACAGAACATAAAACTAACCCCCCTTAGGCTAATGTATATGAAGGCATCACAATGTAGATTACATTACTGGTGCAGAGTTATGCATTGTGTGCTGACTTCAGGGTGTTTGAAGGGCTAATTGGACCCAGGGTGCATGTTAGGATGGCAGGATGACAGCAGAAGCTTCAAAGTGCCATAGAGGCACAAGAGAGACAGACACAGACAGAGAGAGAGGGAGAGAGCAGAGACAGAGGGGCCTTGATTGGGCCTACCAAGCCGTATGGTGGTACTGAAAGAGGTGACGTTATTGGACTCAGGTGAGACATGCACACATCTGTGCCTTCTTGCCAGCCTGGTGGTGTGGTGTGTGACTGAGAGAGAAAGTGTGTGCCTGTGCACAGCAGTGTGCATATACCTACTTGTGCACATGCTGGATATATAGATATAATTTTCTTTTACTGCACACATCTGCCAGTGTCTCTACCTGGGACCCGTAAAAGGGCATTATAGCATAGCGGTCATAACAGCAGACTGAGATAAAGAATTCAAAGTCCCAGACTGACTCCATACATGCTTTCTTCCTCCACTTCTTCAATCTTTCTTTTTTTGATTAGGAAGGGGAAAAAAATCAAAAGTCTTCTATTCTTCTGCTAGAAGAGAAACTTTCACACTCAGTGCAACTGTCAATAACGGAAATACATTAAAGAGAACAATCAATAGATGCAGCAAAAGACAACATACAATACTGTACTGGCTACTGCAGTAGAGGTAGCAGCAAAGATAATAGCAGTAGTAGAAGTTGTAAATAGCAGCAGTGAGCAGCAATACTAACAGTTCAGCTTTATTATTTCATTTTGTTTCCCTTCCACTGTGCGTGGTAGTCATAGCAGGAGTGTTCTAGTCACTGAAGCAGTATGCATCAAAACAGTAATAGAAAATGTTGTACCAGCAAGCAATTCATAGTATTAAGAGCAGTAGCAGTACCATCACTAATAGTAGTCCTACCAACAGCACTTAATTGTAGCCGTGCCAATAGCTTAATACCAACCAGGCAAAACAGGCAGCTGCTTGGAGCCCCAGAAATCCAATTTTTTCCAGGGAAAAAAGGGTTTTAAGTTAGGTTTCTTTAGTCCTCGGTCTTGAGTCTCTGTCTTGAAGTGGGGCCCTGAGTTAAAATCTATCTTTAGTGCTGGGATCAGGCTTCACAATATTTTCAGTTTTTCAAGATGGTCACTGTGTCAGATTAGGTGATCAGAGAGTAATACATTATTGTCGTGACTTGGCCAAGAGACATGGCAGACTACATGTTAGACTGTTGTGTCTACATCACAGAACACTTTGTAGACGATGTCAAACTAGGCGAGAGAATTCAAAAATTTCTAAGACAGTACCCGTCTGTCAGGCAGGGCCATTATTTGGTTGATATCGAGTAGTCTGATCCCAGCATGTGAGTTTTTTTTTTAATTTTGTGCTTTTATTTAGCATATTCTGACATAATCAATCAAACAATCAATCAACACACTGCAAATCTGGGGCCTGCTAGTACTCAAGCATAGAGTATTAGACAAAAAGACTGAGAGGAACTGGTGGTTAAAACAGGCCCACTAGTAGGTCAATGAGTTTGCAATAATATTAGCAGTAACAGTAAAGGTAGTGATTGTTGTAGTAGCAGCAGTGTGTTCTGTGAACTGTATATTTGAATCAGAAAAATATGATTTGGGAGTATTTTATGTTTAACAGATTACATTTGTATATCAGGCAAAACATACATGTTGTGTACTTTTGCAGTATGTTAACTGATAATATTTTTCAATAGGTAATTGAATTGTTAATGTATGGTTAGGGTTAGGCAACTTCAGCCAGTTGGTTAGAGTCAGGAGATTAGGGTTAGGGTTAGGGTTGGGGTTAGGGTTAGGGTTAGGGTTAGGGTTAGGGTTGTGATCATAGTGAACAAAGAAAAATATAAATTCTGAGAACTATCATGAGATGAACCTATGAACCCAAGATTCTGGTTTTGAAGAGAATGATTATTTAGCAGTGTAGCTATAGAAATCATAGTACCTGCAGCAGTAGAAGGAAGCTGCAACAGTAGCATCAAGCTAGCAAGCTATGATCTAAAAAAAAAAAGTCCCACACCAGCAGCAGTTTTACACCCTTGCGTCTCCATCTCAGCACACCTCTATGTATTCATCCACCAGCACAGAGCACAGGCCAAACGGCACACCGGATGCAATGCTTTATCTCCACACATTAACATTATAGAAAAATATGAATACTAGAATCTTATCTCAGCCACACTTTATAAAGAGCATTCATCATGAAGCACATTATGTATTTATCATGTCAGCAGAGGGAAAAGATGGTGCAGGCGAGATCCCATTTACCGGTACCATGGTCAGTGCAAGGCCTGTTGTGTATTGTCCACATCTTAAATATTAAAAAAAAGAAAGATTAAAAATCTCATCTATTTTCCCCCCTCACCTCCCTTCCCCCTTTCTGTTGCCATCTTGAATCTCAAATTAACTTGAACTCCAGAGCCTGTGACTTAATAGGATAAAAATATAAAGAAATATAAAAAGGGACCTCTTTGGGATCAGTGAGATTTACAATATATATTAACTGACTGTGAAGCTGTGATGTGCAGACTGATAAATGTGCTGGAATTACTCAATTCTTTCTCTTTTAATAATTCTGTCATCCGTACCCGCCATTTGACCATTACACTATTGAAGTCATTTTTTTGTAGAAATAGGTAATATCATCAGTCATTATAATCATTTAATACATCTTTTCCCCCTCCATCCTCTTACTTTTGGTTCCTAAGCTGGTGCCAAAGCCTGTATCTAGTAGTTCCTCATGGAAATACATTTCACCGCCATGCAGTTAAAATTGGGCTGCTTGCCATGTAGAACTATATGGGCCAGATATGGGTGGTATAAGGCTGTGTACAAAGCTAGTGGGGGATTTACAAATGGGCCATGTGTGGGTCATTAATTCACTTTGTCTAGATGTTTCTGCCTGTGATTCATTGGTTTGTATACTGAGGGAAGTTTACAATGGGCTTTCTGTGTCTGCCACTTCAATGGAGTGATCATACACAGTTAAAACATCAATTCTAAATCTATCAATTCTAAAAAAAATAATAAGCCCCGAAAAATCTGATTTTGTTGTGTCTCTGCAGCTGCAAAGCCTTATATTGTTTAACAGTTCTATTTGGTAAACCATATAAAAAGAATTTAGATATATAACAATATTTTTGATAGGCCTAACTACATTTGCTGGCACTGGAATTTGTTAATCCGCAATCCTCTCTGCTAAAAATTACATTTGTATGCTACTATACTTGCACTCATGCTGTGCACTCCCACACACACTCTGAACTCGACCTCAATACAGATCAAGTATTGACACTACTGTATATATTATTATTATTTTGTCAATGTATTATATGTATTTGTTGTAATACTACTTCCCTGCACATGCTTTGTGAAGCTTTCTTGTCCTTGTTTTAGCAGCTTTCTTGTCCTTGTTTTAGCTGTATGTATGTGTGCATTTTTCATACTCTCCTGGCATTATACATAAAAGCTACAAGAAACTGGGGTCAAATTTCTTGTATGTTAAAATATATTTGACTAATAAAGCTGATTCTGATCCTTCTAATTTGTAACAGAAGATACATTATGGAAGAAATACAATTTTTTCTTTTAATCAACATAATCAGAAAACATGTTGAATGAACGTACTATACATATTTGCAAAATCATACTGAATGTATCTACAAACCGTAAGACAACATATTTGATTTCATAATATCTGCTTATGGGAAATAAAGCACAATCAATGCTTTTAGGGTTGAGGTCAGGCAACTCTTGGTTAAAGCTAGGGAAAGATCTCGTGCTCTAGAAAAAAAAAGATTGAACATCATCATCATTAACATGATCCATGCCACAATTATGTTTTCTCCAAATCATATTTAGCAAAAACATTTAGCACAATGTAAAAATATATTCTTGAAGACTTGAGATGCAATTCATTTTGTTGCTCAGACATACTTTTAAATCAATATTCAATAAATCAACAGTGTGAGTGATCATTTCAGTTCAATGGTGTTTGTATTCAAAAAGCCATTCAGTGTTCAACACAATAAAATAACATAAAATCTATTATTTCAATCATTGTATGTGTGTGTTTTGTTCTTGCTTTACTGCATGTGGTGGAGCAGGTGGAATATGTAACTAGAACAGATGGCTACTGACTACAGAAGAAGTGATAATACTGTACAGCAAGAAGAAAAAGCAGTGTGCTTACACCTCCTTAAAGATGTTGGAGAAATGTACACAGTTAATCTTCCTCCCCTTTGATTTGATTGTGCTCGCTAAATACAAGGGGACTTAATCAAGCTTAAAAATAACAAACAAACAAATAAAAGAGAGGTCCTGGGAGAACTCATTAGAAGCCTTGTCAAACTCCAAGAGACTACATAATTACTTTACCAAAATAAAAATGCAAAGCTATTTCATTTGTATTTGCTTTCCTTTCTGAATTACTGCTGAACTAAGGTCATTGAAACTTTCACTTTTATCCCTTTGAAAAGTTTGATTGAGCAGGGTGAACTCGGTGTGCGAGAGGCCTCGTCGGCCCTCTGGCCCGCTCGTTTCTGCGCCTCCGTTTTGCTTCCCTGAACCCGTGAGCACAAACCCCGGTTTGTTCTAGCACAGTCCATCGATCGGAGCAGAGAAAGAGGAAGATGAAAAGCACTTCCTTCCCTTCATTAAAAGATGGAAAATCAGGGCCTGTTGACAAGGAAATGAAACAAGTTGGGCAAATTTCTATAAATAAATCTTTTTTTTTTTTTTTTTTTGTCATTTTAATTACCAGATCAACAGCGGCTCAGATGAACGGCCCAGCCATCAATCTTTAATTAATGTCACGCTTTGCGGGTTGCAGCGATGCTGGGCCTGATTGAAAAATAAGCCCAATGATATTTCTATTAGAGTTTGTTTTATTAATAACGCGTCAGGGCTTTAAAAACATGTCTCAGAGATAGCCAATCACAGGGAGACGATAGACAGATTTTACATTTAGCTCTTACAGGCTCACACTTACACAGATCTGCATAATTATTTTTCTCTTGCATAATTTAGCCTTTCATAACACTGTTTTGTAGTAACTGACTCTCTTATAACTGCTAAAAACAAAGCCCCTATAGAGTTATAATACATCATATTCTTTCTCCTTCCATATAACAGCTTGTAAACAATCTGTCGCAGTGCAAACTTTAAAAAAATCTATCTATGCTTACTTTATTGTGTCCAGTGATCTAAATAATGTTTCAAAGATGTTTCCAGCCTGACAAAAACAGGACACTGAGGCGATAAAATACACTGCACTACATAAACATTTTCCATCATCAGACAGTTTGTAGGCACAAATCCTCCAAATGCAGCAACACAACAACACCTGCAGCCCTACAGCCAGCTTCTGGAGGAGAGAAGAGGGACATAGAGAAGACAGAAGAGGGAGGAAGATAGAGAGGGCTGCGAGTGTCCTTAATGCCGGCAGAGGAGTCTGTTTTTGTCTCTCTCATCTGGGTTTGACCTCAATCTGACTCGCTATGGAAAATAATAAACACATCAGCTAGAACTCGACAGAATCCAAGGCAACTAGATTTTTGCTTTAATTTATGTTTCTTGGAACGAGGTAACAAATCAATAGATAAAGTTTGTTTGCCCAACATATTTTGTGTGGTTAAATAATAGCTTCATGGTGGTGTGGTTTCTGTAAAAAATCCCTGTTCACCGCTGAGATCCATCAGTCTCCCGTCAACAAATCAGATTTACTCGGAGCTCCTGACAGTCCATCATCTGAAAATACAAAAAAATGTTTCTCTCCTGCCAAATTAGGGTTTCCTTTAAGTAGCTTATTCAACCAATTTCTTTGTGCATGAAAAATAACAACTAGCTTACACTGAGATTGGTTATTAAGTATACCCACTATAATTCTGTGTCATGAGCGCTGCAGGAGATGTCTCATAATATTCAGTGGGACTGCCTGAAAAATGAGAACAGTGTGCGTGCAGGAGACACAATCAACAAGTGCTGAAATGATAATAATAATAATAATAATAATAATAATAATAATAATAATAATAATAATAATAATAACAATAATAATAATAACAATAATAATAGTAATGATACATTTGCAGTAATAAAGTTCCTCTTGTTTCTAATTATAAGCCCTTTATAATATTCCAATAATATCCTTATCTGGACTTGGAACATATCTAGTAGGTTAAGTACGTTCACGGTGAGCTTAATATACATTTTTTTTATGTAATGTCTAACATCATTATAAGACTTTAAAATATTCCTACTGTAACTTGTGGTTTTACTTATGATTAAGGCCTGGTGACCTCAGAAAATGGCACAGTGAAATGTATCTGTGCAGTAATAGAAGCTTGTTGACTACCTGCAGGGCTTGGCTCTCCAAGCTTCTTTCTATTTTCCCTGTATGGGGCAGTTTACTTACCCCTGACATTTTATTCTCAGGACTATACATCATTTAATGAAAAAAAAAAGAGTTCTTGAAGGGGTATAAAAAGCTCTCCATGCTAGCTAGATTTCTAACTAGGAAGGTTTGCTCCATTTTGGACTTTGGTCAGTGGCACACATTTGATGTTCAGAGCTCACTAAAGTAGAACTCAACACAATATATTCACGTAGACACACACAACCCTTCTATTCCACTGAAAATAACTGATTTTGGGACTAAATTTAGCTTTTTAAATGCAGTTGTGTCTTATCTTATTATCAGATTGTAACACATGTTCTGTTGTTGATGTAGGAACTGTCAGTCTGTGAGTCCCACTCATGGCCTACATGTACATAAACAGCCCCAGTGAGGATCACCACACCCAGTTCACTGCTATGTGTGTGTGTGTGTGTGTGTGTGTGTGTGTGAGCACAAACAAGAATGTGAGCTTGTAAAAAAGCAGCAGTAATGCATATTACATGCATTGAGACCATACTTAATTTTATTGGATTCCAGTGCATTTATTTTTATTTGTCAGGGACTTTTTTGATGTGCATGAAAGTATTTTTGAAACAAGCCAGAATTCCAGCGAATGGCGAACTAATTATGTCTTGGTGGAGAGGTTCTGCTGCACATAACAACAAATACAAGCATATATATATCCTCTTATTAGTTCTGCGTTACGTTAGTGACAGCTCATATGTGAAGTACTCAATTAAATAAGGTTTAAATAATGCAACATTATGTTGCTGTTAATATTTGTGAAAATGGTGCTGTTTGACACAAGTACTGTAAGTTGTCCCAAAGATGATGTGTTAAAAACAATACAGATGTTATAAAAAAAGTTAAGCGAGACCTGAGCCTCCTTCATGCTCCTGTTTCCTGTTTCCTGCTTAAACTTTTACCAGAAAGCCGTGGCAGTGCTCTTGACCTGGATGTTATGTATTTGTGTTGTTGGGGGCAATCTTTCTCATCGCTCCCAAGATGAACACTTGCGGTTTATTTTTAAGTCATCGATTACTCAAAGTTGGCCCCGGCTATCTCTCCGCTACCATCTGGGCACCGCACCTCTCTGTCCCGGGGCCCCTGTGTGGATAATGACAACCTTCCTCTCTGCCATTAATTTATGAGCGTGAGTCGTTTGTCATGCCTTATCACGCGCTGCCATATCTGTATCTCCCTTCTGTTTTTTTTTTTTTTTGTTTTGTTGTTGTTGTTTTTTTTTTTTTTGCTTTTCTTTTTTCCTTCTGAAAGCAGCTTACCACTGTGTCTGCATGCAACAGCTCATAAATCTTTCACTCTCATGCCCTGTCGCCGTGTTCACTGGAGGATGTGCCAACACAGCTGAGGTTGTTGTTGTCACCCTATTTTGTATACATGTCCCCCCCCAAAAAAAGAGAAGCAGGCGTTACTGACCCCGGTACCTGAAGTGCAGGACAGAATTCCAGATCTGTCTAGACAGTGGTGAAGCTCAGGTGTCCGTTTGTGGGTTTTTTTGCATTTTTTTGATCAAAGCTGTTAGATAGATGGTTTTTGTTAACTCTGATGTTATTGCAAACATTACATGTCTCTCCTCATATTTTAACAAGTAGATTATTGCTCATAATGCACGAAAACAAACAGGTAAAATCTGTCAGATTCAAATGTTTTAAATCAATGCTGCATTGAATACATCTATAAACAGGGACAAAGTGATTTCCTCTTTGATCTTGATGAAAAATCAGTGCAAAGAGCTGCAAATTTTAATAAGTTGTTGCATATGTGTTGTCTTTAGTTGGTTAATTAACAAAAATAAAATAATATAAGACATCTTTCGGTACACAAAACCAAAAGACCAGTTATAACAGTGCATGTATTTCTATATACTTTCTAATGACATATGTTTACATGCAAATCTTTAAACACGTTGTAGACCTACCAACTGAAGAAAGAAAGGAAATCCTCATATAGGACTTTAAAGTTTGTACGTGAAGGAAACTCAAGTCTGTGCGTCATTCTCATTTAAAACATCAGTTTCTGTTTTGATCTTACTATTCAACGTCCAGCATGTTCCCAGTAAAAAACAAAATGAAACTTATTGTCTACACTCTATCACTGAGACGGTGTTGACAGGTTCTTCCAGACAGTTAAAATACCAGATCTCAACTTGGCACATAAAGATATTTGCTAATTAAAGAAAAGCATAATTCTCTGTACTATATTTTATCATCCTAAATGCATGAGTTTGTGATTGAATCCATTAGTCACAAACACTGGTCTTTACTCTCTTAACAAATAATTATAAAAATATTGATCTTTTCATTATTGAGAAATAGAAAAAAAAGGAATTGGGGGGAAAAAAATGTTGAAATGCTGATTTAAAACTTTAAAAAATACATTAAACAACTTTTTAAAAATGAATTGTAAAGATTATTTCACCAAGACATTTATTATTATCAGTGTGGAAAAACCTCAGAATTGAAGATACAGAGTTTAAGCAATTATAGAATTACATTTCTAAAAGTAACATACTGTATGAAAATGTGAGCAAAACACCTCACTACAGTCAGTTCAGGTAATTTTCTATGATACATTTGATCATAAATATTTAGACAATTAAACCGTACGAGCATGTTACAGGTAAATTATTGTAGATTAAACCAAATATGACTTATAAAAGTAAGATTGAAAGACAGTATATCTATTTTAACACTACATCTGTGTCTACTCATGAACTTTACGAGGAGTCATTTCTTTCGTCTACACTTATCTACAGACCTGAGTGTTTGTCTCCACCATGTACACAGTGATGGAATGCTTTATGTGCTCTTGAGAGGCCGTACGGACATGAGAGTGATTGTGAGCGTTAAGAGCACATATTGCACCGGCAATACAGCAGCACTTTGCATACGCTATTTTCCTCTTCATCTGGCTGTTATTTTGGTTCCTAATGAAATCACACACAAATCGCCCAAAGTGCTGACAACACAAGCTTCAGGGGCCGGAAAGCCAATCCTCTCAGGGCTCCATTTAGATAGCAGCTAAGGGGGGCGGGGGGGTTGGGGAGGGGGGGTTCTCAAACTAGATTTGATTCTGTTGTCTTTTTCCAGTTCCATCGCTGCCTGCCATCCCTGCTGTGAGGAAATATTTGAAAAAAAAAAAAAATCATCACAGTTTTTTTTTTAAAAAAAAAAAAAAAAAAGAAAGAAAACACCAGTGAGTTAATCTAAATCTAAGCCCTGGACAAAGACCGAGGAGGAGGAAGAGAGAAGAAGAATGAAAGGCAGATGGAGAGAAGTGGAGAAGTGCTCTACATCAACAGCACGGGTAAACTTCTTTGCATCTCGCACCATAGTCGTGGCTATATTTCCCTCCCAAAATGACACTTTAATTAAACAAATTACTGTGCCTCGGGAGAAGGACCTTCAAGAGTGCGATAAGGCCGCGGGGAGATAAAAGCCTTATAGGCAGTGTTTATCAGAGACGCGGGGGTTTAAACCTTTAATAGGTAATGCCCAGATAAGTAAGCCTTTGTGGTGTTACTGGCGCAGAGATATTTTACACAGAGGAGCTTACCAAAGAGAGGGGGAAAAAGAAGCTGGATCAAACCAAAGACTTAAAGAGTCTCTGATTATGAACAGCAGAGAATAGGGGGACACCAAAAAGTGTCCCCTCACTAAACTCTCCTCTTTTATTTATACACATATTTCCATGTGCAGAGACGCTACTGAGATTGAGCTCTTACGGTCTTTTCTCTGAGTTTAACCTTAGCTAGGATACGCATAGGCCTTTTTTCTTATTCTTAACAAACCAGTATTTGTGATAAGAGTCTTACCAATTTTCATGGATTAACATGAGTGCAAACATTAAATGGCATGCATCCTGGCAGTAGATTTTACCTGTCATACATACAGAGACAGAGCTAAGAGCCAGTGTTGAAGAAAGAAACTTCTTTTTTTTTTTTGCTCTGAGACTCTTTGTACTTCTGATAACAAAGTATCCATCTTGTAATAGTGACTAGGAAAAGCTGTCTTTTTATGCGAGTGTGCAGCCAAAACCAACAGGACATCAAAGAGGGTTGGATTGGTATTTCTCCTTTGCCAAAACAATTTAACCCTCAGACATTGAGAAGCAAAAACTTAAAACATTTTCACAGCTCCGGCGTTTCTCATTCCGTCTCAAAGCTCTTCGCTTTTGTGAGTGATATTGCTGCATATTTCATTCAGATCTGCATGATTACAGGCTGGAAGTACAGCATATGTCTTTTGTGCAAATGTTTTACTCTATTACAATCTGTATTTTCATATGCAACTTTTGCAAAGCTTGCTGATAAACAATTTGAAATATCTGCGGGAGAAAGACAGACGTTGTCAAAGCGCTGGCATTTCTCATCGCTGCACAAAAGCTTCTCTAGCGTGTGAATGATACAGGTGACAAAATCTGCTTCTTATTTTTTATCTTACTTTTGTTCCTCTGACATCGTCGCAAATTGGAAAACCTTTATGAACCGGATTGTTTGTGTTGTATTAAGTCAGTCAGTCAAAACAGGCCTTTATTCTCATGTCACTGATGATTACTTTAAAGCACAGCATTACACAAGTTTTAGTCTGCGCTTTCTTTTTAAACTTAAACTAAAACAACTGCGATCGAAGTAATTACATCACTTTCAATAAGAATGAGAGACAGCAGAGAAACAGGCACAGAGGCGGTGATGATGTCACTGTTATTTGACATTACTGTAACTGCAGCCAGGTCAAACTGCAGAGCTCCCGCTGGCTGTAAAGCCTGTCTGAACACACCGCATGTGTTTTAGGTTAGAGAGGCATGTGGTAGGGTAATGCTACAAGACACCATTAACCTGACTCTGTGTCAGGGAAAAAAAAAAAAGAGAGAGAGAGGAAAGAAAGAAAGAAAGAAAGAAAGAAAGAAAGAAAGAAAGAAAGAAAGAAAAGAAAGAAAGAAAAGAAAGAAAGAGTAACACACTGCAGTTGGTGCTTTAACCCCCCCCCCCTCCCAACACAAAAGGAAAACACACATAATCTCCACCACACCAAAGAGCTCTGCAGTAAGTTAACAGCCCCCCGGAGGGAGGGGACGAGTGTTGCAGACTCTCAGATCACTTCCTGTACACATCCCAGCCCCTACCCCTTCTACAGTGAGTGTGTGTGTGTGTGTGTGTGTGTGTGTGTGTGTTTATGAGCGTAGGTGTGTATGTGCAGCGGAGGCCTACACTGCCCAGAATACATCCCTATCCCCTCTTCATGGAGGGGCTGCGGACCACCATGTAGAGTGTTCAAAGGCCGCTGGTGGTTATGGGAAGTGATCCCCCTCTGTAAATGTTTTCCTTTTATTTCCCCCTTTGCTCCTTTTGCTTCAAAGGACACGTAACGCTCGCTTTTGCTGAGCGAATCAGGACGTAATCAAAATCTGTACTCAAATAGAAGTACTGTTACATTACTGAAATATCACTCAACTACAAATAAAAGTACTTGTGTAAAAAAAAAATATTTAAGTAAAAGTACAAAGTACTCTTCTCAAAAACTACTCAGAGTATTAGTTACTTTCTAACCATTGATGTTTGTTATCAATAGCAGGTATTCAATCAAAGGGGGAGATCCATGTAGAAAATATCTACTTACAACAAAGCTCATTTCTCTGATATGAAGGGATCAAACTAAGGCAATTTGTTCCAATTGTTTTTAAACAAATATATCGATAAAGCAGGAATTTTGTCTGTTAAAAGCAAACTGAAAATGTTTTGAACCTGTGTAGAACCAACCCATTCACATTCCCAGAGCATCAAATGCTGACACTTTGTCATGCACCACGGCACCTGCAACATGTTCTCACTCCCAACTCCTCACATATGGAAGCTTAGTCAGGACCCCCTGGCGTCACTTTTTAACGTACGGGATACCCCTTTAACGTCATATTTCAATGTGCAGTATCACAGTAGTCACTGTTAAAAAATAATCATATTTTATGGTCTAACAACACGGTGGTTAGGTTTAGGCACAAAAACCACTTGGTTAGGGTTAGGAAAAGATCATGGTTTGGGTTAAAATAAAGAATAAAATAAAAACGGCTAGGTGGTCTTGAACCGTGCTCTGTGCTGATTTCCAACTTTCTGCCAACAACATTACAAAAAGTCATTATTTGATGCTCGGAGCAGCTGCTCTGGCTGTTCATACACTCCAGTATTAACCCAACCGTGGTGCTATAAGTCTGGAGGACACGCTACCCAGAAGTATTTCCCTCACTGTGAATTCTCATGTCAATGTTTTCTTTTAATGATATCTTTAACATTTCTCAAAACAAAAACACAAAAGCGTCCTTGATAATTTAACAATAGGTTCATGTTATGGTCATCAGTTTATCATCAGTTTAATTATTTCTCCTTTGATTCTGAGAAATTAAGTTTTTTTTGTCAGGTTTTGATAGAGGAGGGCTACAGAAGAGCATCGTGTTGTGGGTAACTTGGTGCATTGTGTCTGCTGTCAGTGGGCTTCATTCCATTTCATATTATTGCCAGTCTGCCCCAACCCAAATCCAAATGCCACTATCTCTGTTAAGAAAAGGCGTTTTTATAGCCTGTGGCTGTAAAATGTGAAAGTGCTCATTTAATTTTATATTTCCAATAATATGTGGCTGAGAATATTTACTATGAAATCATCTTTCTTAAAACATAGTCTTCCTCAATTAATATCGAGCAGTGTCATCCAATAAAGCACTCCAACATTGTGTGTGTGTGTGTGTGCATCAAATCTTGTACTATAGCTATATAAAAGGCATGACGATGGGGTTATCAAACTGAACTTTACATTTCACATCCCTCATTTAATCCCTGCACTTGTCACTTTCATATATTTCATCAAACTGGACTTTAGATTGTGCATTGCTTTCAGCCTCCACTGTTATATAATTTAATTTTTTATGCCTGATACATTTAATTTTTATTCTTGTCACTTTCATATATTTCATACACTTCATTTCTTTGTCCATAGCACAGTCCATATTTCCTTTACACAGTCAATATTTCATTTCAAGTTTTATATCCCATTTCAAAAGTATTACTATTCCATTCTGTAAATAGATTTTAAAATGTCAATTTAAAGGTGCAGTGTGTAGGATTTAGTGGCATCTAGTGTGAGGTTGCAGATTGCAACAAATACTCCCCAAAATGAATACCCCACTTCCCTTCCAAGTGTGTTAGGAGAACCTATGGTGAAAAGGCCCTCTCTAGAGGCAGTGTTTGATTTGTCTGTTCTGGGCTACTGTAGAAACATGGCAGGCTCTGTAGAAGAGGACCCACTCCCTATGTAGATATAAAGGGCTCATTCTAAGGCAACAAAAACACAATGATTCTTATCCTCAC
This sequence comes from Thunnus albacares, assembly GCF_914725855.1. NCBI lineage: Eukaryota > Metazoa > Chordata > Actinopteri > Scombriformes > Scombridae > Thunnus > Thunnus albacares. The sequence continues at coordinate 5,837,920 of NC_058106.1, read as the reverse complement.
ATGATTATACACTAATTGAGTTCTGCTAGGTGCCACTGAAGTCTGCACACTGCACCTTCAATTTTAATATTACTTTATTTATATCATTATTATTAATAATGTTACCTTACTTTTGTCTATTTTTAGTATTTTTTTTTTGTGAGCTGACAGCAAGACAGATTCTTTGTATGCTTGCATTGGCTAATAAAACATGCCGATTGAATGGGCAACTGTATGTCATGTGAAATAAAATCCCAAAACCAAGAATCATAAAGATACAAAAAATTTCCAGGGTTGTGTAAATAGTAGCCCATGCATGCATCGGTATTTGATGACCTGGGAATGAGAATGGGTTGTTCTTTTCAGCCCTAACCCTAACCCTAACCCTAACCCAAGCACTTCAGGCCTTCCTCCAATCCAGTAGTCATGCCCTAGATTGTCAGCAGTATTGTGATCTCTGATGGTGACAAACAAACAAAAAGCTTCATTATATTGGACCTCTAAAGTGCTCTTTGAAACTAGACCTGGGATGGTCCATGAAATGCAAAAATTAAAACTTTGTAGTAAAGCTAAACCAAATACATAGTTGGAAAGATCTCAACCTGGAGAGTAACATATGTCAATATGAAGATTCTACATGGCTCCAGCTTTGAAATCCTGACCTTTGAACCTTGACTTCAGTGCATGTTTGAAGGCTTATAATTCAGCAACAAAAGGGGTTTCAGGCATGACACCAACTATTATAGAGAGCTCTTGACCTCAGTTATTATGTGAGTATAGTCAACAACTGGGGGTGCCATCAGATATGGGAAAAATATGGTTAAAATTCATTTTCACCCATTTAACAATTAGATATTTAAAACCTGATGACACAAATGTGTTTACCATCCCCATAAACTCCTAGTTTACTCTCAATTCAGTATTTTTATTCAGTATTTATAACTTCCAACTTTATGAAAAACACTAATAATTTTTTAAAAACTACAATTCCCTAGTGCCACGCCATGCAGCTTGATACATATCAGTACCACAGTTGTAGTTCTTCCAGTTTGCAAAGTAGGGTTGTAAATATAGGGACATAAAAAGATATATCTACTGAATATATCAAATATCTAGTACAGCCAAACTAGTAACTACTAACTAGTAATTATGCTGCATCTACATGATCTATGTTAAGAAAAAGTAAAATGTTGGTTTATTTCAGATATTTTAGCCAAACAGGAGTCGAATGCACCAAGTTGGCCTAAAACACAATACACCTCCCTAGCCTTCCGCTATCAAAAACGGACAAAAAACTCCTTTATTTCTAAGAATCGAAGGAGAAATAATTAAAAGTGATGGCCTTAACATTAGCCTATCGTATTGTTGAGTTAACAAGGACACTTTTGTGTTTTTGTGTTGAGAAATGTTAAAGATATCATTAAAATAAAACCTTAACCTGGTGACAGTGAGGAAAATACTTCCGGGTGTGTCCTCTTGTCAGCCAATCGCAAAGCTTCAATTCTAGATTTCAAATGCGGGTGCATAGTAGATGGGGTGGAATAACAGTGCCTGCAGATGCACTACACTGAATGGGCTTGTTGTACAACCTCTACAACCTGGATTAAAAGATTGTAGGAATCAGTCCATAAGAATGCACAATTGTTATGCAGTCTCTTTCCATTGAATGGAGGATCCTTAGTAGATCGAGTGGTCAGTATCAGATGCCAAGGGGCCCTCATAGCATCCAATATCGACACAAGTGGAGCATGGATGTATTTATGTATTAATAATACATCCAAGAAGAAACTAAGAAACCTAATAAAGCATTAGCACTTTAAATCAGTTTACTTTCAGATACTTAATCAATTTGGAATAGATGATTATAGTGCAGGGTTTTGTAACGCAAAACTCTCTGAGGTTCTCTGGATCTATTTGCGTCCCGGACTGTCTTTGTCTCCATAGCAACTGTGACTAAAAATTATAGGTAGTGTAGAGCCTCCCACTATCCAGTACTGACAAAAAACCTTTATTTTCTCAGAATCGAAGGAGAAATAATTATGGCCATAACATTAATCTATCATATTGTTGATATTTTGTGTTTTTGTGTTGAGAAATGTTAAACATATCGTTAAAAGAAAACATTAATATGGGAGTTGACAGTGAGGAAAATATTTCTTGGCAGCGTGTCTACCGATCTGCCCACTGACTGATGCTCACAGCATTTAATAGCACCACGGTCGGGTTAATATTGGACTGAATGGACGGCCGGAGCAGTTTCACTGACCGTCTAATAATGACACGGATGGGTTTACATTGGAGTTAGTTGAAATCCAAGTCCATCTCATGCAGACGCTAAAGGGTGCCTTGTGCGTCAGTATCAGACGCTGCAGGGCATGACGAAGCATCGGTATTTGACACCCTGGGAATGAAAATGGGTTGGTTCTACGCAGTTCTATGAACTGGTTGGTAGAACACATGTAATTAGAATAAATTTCTCCCAATGCACTGCAAACAAACAGCCAGGCAAGGGCCTAGCATATTTTGCACAGTTTACTTTCTGAACCTTTTGTTCAGTTTCAGCAGGAGTTGATTTTCCAAGTTAAGAGCATCTATCCGGTTTTTTTTGGACGTGAAGAGTAGACCAGCACAGCTAAAAAGCTGTTCACATGCAGCTTAGGCAGACAGAGCTGTGTTCAACTTGAGGGAGAGCTTCTTAATGGCCGGGAAGTGAAAAAGCTCCATGCTGTCTGTGGCACAAGCAAGATAACCGTCAAGCTCAACTGGATTTTGTGACTTTCTGGGGGTTGGTCTGGAAAAGAAATCGTCTTCATTAGATCACGCTCATTGCTGTCGCTCACTCTCATGCTCCGTCATTTCAAGCTGTTCTTTCACGTATTTTAAGACTGTAATTGCAAGTAGACAACACAATTTTGGTGCTTTAGCAAATTTTGTTATTGTAATTTCAGTAAATATTCCTGAACACACACACACACTTAAATTAATGTGTGTGAAGAATTCTTCCAGGTGCATCCATGGGCACTTGTCCTCCATCTTTTCTTCCTCATTTTCACTGTTTTCAATGTTGTTGACCTGTTTCTCCATTTGGTCTCTTTTTCTCCAGATCTTCAGTCCCTTAATTACTCCCAACAACTACACTGTTTTGGTCAATAGTCACCTGTGATTGGTTGATAGCTTTATTGGCTACAAAAATGCAATTGAAAGGTTTGGATATAATTCAAATTGTAGGCCTACTTTAAAGTAGCGAAGTAGATTACATAGTGTAATGCATGCTTCAGTAAGAGTGAAATTACAGACTTGAAAGTTGTAGCTGAGTAGTTGTAATTCGTTACTTCCACCCCTGCTGATGATAGCGCGCTAAAATGAGTCAAACGCAACAGCTGCATATACTGTAGTGCGACGCTCCCGCTATGCTCATTTTCATTTCAGCACAAATCATTTACATTACAATCATGAGCCGTGTTGCTTTGTTTTTCCCTCACTGGGGGTGTCCTCTCTGAGCATTCTGATGAATAGAATGAATGTATCATCAAATGCTCTCCTTCGATCACATATGTCCATTATTCAGAAGATAAAAGCAGCACAGAGAGAAGAGGGGCTTGGTTCGTCACTGGCAGCTCTGGGCACAGACAGTTCTCTGCCTGTCACATACCTGCCGCTGCCACTTCCCTTTAGCATAAGCAAGCGTGAAATGTTTACTTGAACACATTTCTGAGGGAGAGCGTGGAATGGGAGCTGGCACGAGCTGCATTGGAGGTACGCCGATGTGACAGATATATAAAACAGGGTGAAAGAGAGAAAGGCGGAGGATGAGAGAGGAGGAGACAGAGAGTGAGAGTGTGTTTTTGTGGATGTGCGTGCACACGTGTGTGTAAGAAAGTGAAAGAGCAACTGCCACTTGCCATTGTGCCAGCTCTGCGGCTGAGGTGAGTCTTCAGTGTGGGATAAATCCAACCTGATGCACTCATCCTTATGCCTTCAAAGGGGCATTGCCATGCTGTTCACGTCACGGGACAGGCACACATTAGCTGTCAAACTCCTCTTTCATCTCACAACCTCAAAGAGGCCCATTGATTACTCTAAATGGCCATTACCAAACATCTGAGCCTGTGGCCTCAGTCAAAGGCAACTACTGACAAAGAGGAAGGCAAAATCATCATGAGGTTGAATTTGAAGCTGGATAGAAAGGACACAGACAGACAGACAGACATATAGAAAGACAGCAGAGGCAGGCGACAGAGAGTAAAAAAGAGATAGCACCAAAGAGGAGAAAACATCACTTGCAAAAACAACAGCGAACAATAAAAATGACAAGCACTTTTGTATGTGTACAAACAAGGCGCTCTTGTCGAACGTGTGGTAGGAGAGTGATGTGAACACGGGATCCCCTGAGAATCCCCCCAATGATAGCACAAGACAATGGAACAGAGCCGAGCTGCTGTCTGCCGCCTGACTTACACAGCATCTGAATCTGAGAGACGGAGAGTAAAAGATTCAGACAGACACAGACAGGATTAGGGAGAAGCAACGCTGCATTCACAGCTCCAAAGCACTCCTCACTGTCCACTGTTCTACTGATACACTACACTGTTCTTGTTCTACTGGTACGAATATAAACAACAAACGCCTGTGCAGACAAAGAACGCATTGTAAATGTGTGTACAGCGTCGAGGATAACACAAGGCAGAAGGTTTTTAGAAGGCTTACAGAAACCCTCTTAATTTAAGTTAGTCGTGACACAAAACCATCCAGTGAAACCCTGCATGAAACATGTACATAAACATACTCATGCACACTTTAGTGATGTCCAAAAGGCCCTTTTCACAGCATACATTTTGACATAAAATGAAAAAGCACAGGTGCAACTGAAAAAGAAGATATAATTACTTTAGCCCCATTTTGACCAAAAGTTCCAGGTACTATGGAACCAGAGGAACTAAACACGGAACTTAAAGTCTCTGTGGTGCAGTTCTGTTTGCATTTCCACTGGATCTGAGGAACCAGGTGGATCATGCAAATTACACCCAAAAATGATGGCAGCAGTTGAAACATAGCATTCATACTTGAGGAAAAAACAACACAGATTTGTCCAGTTCTTTGTATTTACTGCTGCATGAGTTGAATGAATGGAAAGGAGAAATGCAGAGGAGGAAAATGAAAATGAAAATAAAAGTGTCTGTTTCCACAGTAATTCATCTGCTGAGTGTCTGATGGTTATTTATTTCTGCTTTAGAATGTAACGACAATGAAACAATCGGAGAATAACGTTTTATTTCTGTCGTTTACTGGCTTTGTTCTCATTCGACCCCACCCCCCCCCCCCCTCTCTCTCATGCTCTCAGCTTCCTTGCACTATATCTTTGGAGTCTGGAAGCCGACAACAAAGCTTAACTTTACTTCAAATGTTGAGACAAACGAAGAGAAATGTCCTCCCCTCATCCAAAAATGACCCTAAATCAATACTAGAGTACTTCCTTGTTTTATGAATGAAGCAATATGTGTGGTCAAGTGTGAGTTTGACCAATCAGTGGCGGTCATTCCTGAAAACCCTGTTCCCAAAGTTCCTGTGCTTTTGGAAAGTAATACCTCCCAAGAAGGGACTATTTGGGAGGTAAAACAATCTCCCTGGAACTTAATTTAAACCCTGTTCCTTCCAGTGGAAATGCAGGTAGAGGAACTGAATTCCTCAAAAGGTTTTTAGTCCCTAGGGAAAGTTCCTGCGGTCGAATTGCAGCTTTTCTAAATCAGCAGCTGGAAAGATTACCCCACAATAAGGGGTTAGAATACTGCTGGGGGGTTAAAAATTAGGGTTCAGAGCCCTGAGAGCAGGGCTTTCCACAAGGATATGGAGTAGCCACCCATTGGGAAAAAGTAGCAAGTAAAAAGTAGCCAAATTTGGTGGCCTCTGCTACTATTCCATCATATACACTGTTTGCCTACCCGACTGTAAACATGTAGTGAATTGTTGTGAAGGAGAATTAGGCCTCTTGTGTGTTTTAGCCCATACAGTCTGTAAATAGCTATTACTATTTAAAACCACATCTATTCCTGACTGATCAGAACTTTTGTTATTAAGAGTCATTAGACCTTATTTATTATTTCTTATTTATTTATTGACACCTTCACTGTACAGTTTATCAAGACATGTCACAATGATGCTATATAGTTTTACTAGAAACATAAATTCACTTTGATTCAACGAAAATAAACAAGGTTACAAGGAACACGTTTTTAATCCCTTGTCTTATCTAGCTTATGTATTTGTTTTAAATTCAATTATTTATATAATAAATCTATGTCAAAAATAACTAAAATAACCAAACACGTGATCAGTTGACTAAAATCATGTGAATCTACTGAATCAACTCAACTTCTAGTCATCTTCATCTTCTTTATACTTTATTATATATTACTGCAGGAAGTTCCTTTATATCATATTTTATTTTTAAACATGATTTGGGGCATCTGACATTAGTTCGCATAATCGGTCAATGACAAAAAATACAAAAGCGTTCTTGGACATTTTGAAGTGTAAAATTACAGCGTGAGGCTGATGCACAGGCTTCATTTTCCTCATATGACACGGGCCTGTTACTTTGACAGCGTTGCCTGTTTTAGTGTGTGTTTGCAATGCGTCTTAGAGATGGCTCTGCTGTAAAAAGTGAAATGTAAATAAAGATAATTCATTCATTCCTTCATTCATTGAGCCCATAAATGTCTGTGTGGAGTAAATGGAAAATGCAGCACTTTCAGTGGACTTTTTAATACTTACTGTGCGGTCATCAAGTTGCTGCCACCAGTGTTTCTGGTGTTTTCTGCAGTAGTCCATCTAATGAGGATGTTCCCTGTCTGTTCAATCAATGCAGTTCTCATTGTGTTTTGTCATCAATTATTTTGCTAATATTTGTCAAACACTGAAGATTCTCTACTCTCTACTAAGCAGGACACAACCTCTCAGCTGAGCGCACACACACATTCATAAAGAGCATGTGAGGGTGGGACTGATACAGACAGATAGGCACATTTCTTTATCATCATGCTTGCATGTTTTGAAGCGTAGGCTAGTGGTCATAAATGTACACACATAGTGAATCACAACTTGTTAAGTTATTATAATAAAGTAGCTGACTGGACATAAATGAGTAGTTGGCTGTTTGGCTGTTTGGCCGGCAGCCGGCACTTATGGAGAGCAGAGCTGAGAGTTGGCGAGAGATTTTGCCTGAAGATTAGGAAACATCCAGGAATATGCTTCAGTGACATCCCCACCTGCTCAAATGATATGTGATGATCTCTGACAACGTGCGTTCTCTAACAGCTAATTTTGGCCGCTCCACTGGAGTGAGGCTGGTTCTATGCTTGACGCAATAGGTTAACAGGAGTCAAGCTACAGATACCAACAACATAAGTTTTGATTTTCAGTTTAGCATTTGGGTTTCACCTGATGGTACTACCACAACATCAGATGTAGCTATCACCTCCATTGTTTTCAATGTAAGTACGATGGTAGCTGGCAGCAGTGGCAAGGAGAGGGAGGGTGGCTGCCACCTTCATGAACGCGCACAACTCTTTGACGCTGCATTTGGAGTTTATGATTGTTCAACTTGCTGCCATAGCATGCCATGTATCCATGGCAACCACAAAAACGACAGCGAGGGAAACAATACAGGAGCTGATTATAGTGGTATCTGAGTTTGCTGAATGATACATCACAGCACCTGCATCAGAAACTTAGTAGGAGACAACACAAGCAGCCAATCAAGGTTCTCACAGTCTACATGTGGTATCTCTGTAGCCACTGCGGTCCAGATGTGTGATCAGATTTTTTAGGACATACACATAAGCGAGTACGTGTGTAGGCTCTGTAACTATGCCAAAACCCCCCTAATGCACAACTACAAATTAGCCCTGAATCTTAGCTTCAGATTACAGCCACTCCCCCAGTCCCGGCCTTGCCCAACGTGGTGGCAGCAAGTCCCACCCCCAGTATTGGGCTCTTTCACTTCTCCCCTTAGGCGGTTTGGATGTATTATAGGAACTGGATACAAAACTCAAAGATAGTATCCACTATCCAGCTCTCTTGATACATCTATGGTAGGCAACCCCTCAAGGAGCACTGATGCCCCTCCCCTAATGTGGTCCCAGTTCTGCCCTCTGTGGCAGGAGCAGGCACCGCCCCCCACGTCAGCCCCTAAAGATCAAAACGCCACTGAAACACCCAGGATGCTGCCTTGATGCCTTTGATAGGCTACATCACCACCCCTCCACATGCAGTGATGTGGCAATCATCAGCAAAGCAGCCCTGGCCCTGGCTGCGGTAGAGAAAGTTGTGACACACTTTCAAATTGTTACAATGAACTAAACCTACACTTTAAGCCTATAATCCAAAGTTTTATCTGAGGTGTGCTTGTATTCTAATAAATCCATCATTTTGTAAGTGGATGGCAGACTGGTTGACAGATTAATATATCTGCAAACTGAAACGTCAGTGTAGCCAATATACAAAGCTGAATGACTCATGCTGCAGGGAAGTATTGTACCCTAATGGGTGTGATGGTGTCAATGATCACAATGATGACAGTGATAATAACAGTGATCATGATGATTTTACACTAAGACATTCGTAGTTCTATCTCTTCTATGATAGCAGTGGGGTAAGACTTTTTTCATATGCAACCAAACAATGATATTGATGGAACAAATACTCTAAAGCGACAGGGGTCTATCATATGTAGACTGTCAAGCTTTGCCATAATGGGAAACAATCCTGCATATCCTTTTGAGTCAAACGCTGAATCCCAAGCAGCTTCAGGGCTGCCTCTGTAACACACCCTGACCTATGACCTTTCTGTGGAAGAGGAGGAAAATCCCCCTAAAAAGATAAATTGTCACATCATGATTAAATAATAAATTATTGTATATTGGATTTAAGTTTTGTTGATAGCATGTATCTACAGACGGGTGACAAATTAAAGGAAAAACCGGTACAGGCCTGAATGCTTGAATCCTACAGTGAGGGGATCCGGGATGGTGTTCATCCCTCCAGAAGAGTTCCAGAGACTTGTAGAATCAATGCCAAGGCTGAGAATACCATTCTTCAAAAATATATCCCTTCATTTGGTGTTTTGATGATGGTGGTGGAGAGCGTTGTCTAACACTTCAGTACAAAATCTCTCATAGATGCTCAATGGGGTTGAGATCTGGTGACTGTGAAGGCCGTAGCATATGATTCACATCATTTTCATACTCATCAAACCATTCAGTGACTCCTCGTGCCCTGTGAATTGGGGCATTGTCATCCTGGAAGAGACCACTCCCATCAGGATAGAAATGTTTCATCATAGGATAAAGGTGATCACTCAGAACATCTTTGTTTGTTGACCCTTCCCTCTGAGGGGAGAAGTGGACCCAAACCATGCCAGCAAAATGCCCTCCACAGCATGACAGAGCCACCAGATCCCCTCACTGTAGGGGTCAAGTATTCAGACCTGTACCAGTTTTTCCTTTAATTTGTTACTCATCTGTGTAAATCATATTGTTACTATTGACTGTGTTTGCTCACAGCTGTATATGTTTTTATCTATACAGTATGACTCATGTACTGTGGGCATTTTAAGTTACGAAAATGCCAAATAATTGTTGAAAATGGAATATGTTTTTTGTAACAGAAGTTAAGATGCTAGCATGGTACAGGTGGTACTTTTATTTGCAAATTGAACAGAGATGGCCATGCTAATTAAGCAAAGGACCTCATGACATCACACCAAAATAAGTGCAAATGGTTGTGGTTACTAGGTGACAGTGGTTGGTTAGCTGAGGCCAACTGCGCACAGACATGCACACTGTAACTTTCATTGCATGTGCACATGTCTGTATTTGAGAGATAACATTTAGCAATGCTAACAAGATGTTTGTTACATGTCTACCCAAAGCTATGGCTGTAACATTGACAGTAAAATGTGCCATCTTCCAGTTGTCTATTTATGTAATTTATCAGAACAAAATATAATCTCACACCCAATTAACAGTTGATTTAGAAAAAATCAAACTGTTGCGAGCACCCAAATGCCAATTATGGAACCCACATTAAAATGCCCTGTTTGCCGAGTCCATTTAGTGCTGTGGTTAAGTATTGACTTGTGGTATTACAGGTTGGATCTGGAGGCTGACATCAGTCATAGCCAATTAGATGGGCTTCCCTGTTCCCTTTATAAGCAGCCTACTCCCCATTATGACGCACCGACTGTTCCCAAATACAGAGGAGAGGCCACACAGATTCTCCCATGAGGAAACTGATGGATATACAGCACCAAAATCAACTGCCAGCAGCAGATGATATGCCTTTTAAGTTGAATTCACAGTTGTGGAGATATTGATATCACTGTATCACCATGTTTCTGTCATCATAATCCAAACTGTAGTGTAACCATGTGCTTTTTAATTTTAATTTTTGATTACCTGTTTACTTAGTTTTACCAAGGGGATTACTAAAAGATGAGTCAGTAAGTCATTGCTGACTATGTTACTATCACCAATACTGCAAATGCAAGAAACAACGGGGTAGCAAGCAATTTACAGTATAGTCATTGATGTGAGGGATAATGCCCGACGAGGTGTCCATTATCAGGAATTAATGGACGATGGGGAGGCCAGAACTGTCTGACATGCAGCAGAGGATGGTTGCCTCCACGGAGTCCAAATATACTCCGCAAGAACATGGGCCCTGCCTTTCCATTTGTATATATTTAATTTCAGAAATGTATGTGTGATCTGAAGACTGAAATAGCCAATGTGGATGAGAGTGAGTTTGGGTATCACCAAGACCATAGAGCTGCTGGGCTTTGCAAAAGAGGGCGATCATAAAGATTAACATGAAGGGACCACAACACAAGACATCATCTCAGAATGTTTGTCAGGTGGAAAATGACTCTAGATGAATATGGAAGATGTTGCAGTACAAGAGTTGACATCATAATACAATTGTGGGGTATAATTGTCTTCACAAGGGTCTTTACAGAAAGTTAAAAGACATCTTTACTGGAGTGTTGATGACTAGAAACATTTAGTTTCACCTGCACCACTGTGAGAGTAGACTGTTAAACAGTAACTCTGCCTCAATGGGTTGAAAAGTATGTATGTTTCTTGAAACTCTGATCACAACTGACATCACAGCTAGGTGTGGTACTACAGTGCCACTCTACATCACTGCTGCACAGGGTGTGGAAAGGGCATGTAGTCACAAGTAGTCGGAAGTGAAAGCAGAATTATTAGACTGGGTGCAGTTACTTTTTAAAAAGTAACAACACCAGACAAAAAAACCCCAAAAAACATACCTCTGACCACTCCCAGCATCACTAATAGCTGTGTTTAAATGTAGTCAGGCATGTGTTATGTTGCATCCATAACTACATCCAATAGTGATGTCACAGTGTCCTGGAGTACACTTTTACATCACTGCACCAAGATGAGAAGTTAAACAACCAACACCAGCAAAAAGATTTTCAAGTTTACTTGACTTCAGTCTGTTCTCCTTTAATCATCTAGAGACAGAAGGCCTATGATGTTGCAGAAAGAAAAGTTGCTCCCTTTGAATCAGTCTGTTTTTATCAAATCAACTGCAGTTTCTGCACTACATGTTTATCTCAGCTATACTGTCTACACTTTTTTCCCATTGCAATTAAAAAGACAATGCCTTGGACATTACTTTCTGAACATCTGTTGAAAAGAACCTGGCAATTCATGAAAATGATCCCATTCATACTGTACCAGTCAAAAATTTGGACACACCTTCCTATATCCTTAAATGAGAAAGTGGGTCCAAACTTTTGACTGTTACTGTACATGTTTCCACTCACAGTTGAAGACTTTGTGTTGCAAATGTGGCTCCTGGAAGAACTGTATTAAATTTATATTTTAGTAAAAATTAAATAAATAATTAAAAAGATTAATACATCTTAAGGGGGGTTATGAGATTTTGGGAAGGGCTCTGCATATCCATCATCAGCAACTGAAAGCAAGAAAAGAGCACATAATTAGCACACCTAAGATAATATGTGATCTAAGGAGGTTGAAGCACAAGTGTAATGTTTCTAGCCAAATTTGCACTGTGCCATCTGATTTGCATTGGAATTCTGCTCCATCCTGTAATGACAACCCACAAAATTATCAAACTGGTGCAAGCAGCACTCCACTTGAAGCCAATAAAAGTCCATTTAGCTGGAGCAAAACTGTGGCACATGATCAGTGCCAGCATAACATTAGAGCCTTAAATCTGTTTTTTTCTCCAACTTTGACTGCATTATTTCATCATTCAAATCACTTTTGATTTATGGGGCTTAGTGCCATAGCCATGGGAACGTGTTTCAAGGGGGGGGGGGGGGGGGGGGTTTAGGGATGACGCAATATGTGTGTGTTGCGGAGTGGGGGGGGGCGCGCTCAACACCCATTTGAAAAATATCTGTATAAATGACATATGCTGTAAAATGTACATTGGTTATGTTGATCTCACACAGGCTCTGCCCTCTACTGGACTCTCTGGGTAATACTCTCCTTCAATCATACACATGCAGTTTCCTACTAAAATTATCATGTACGTAGCTGGCCAATCAGGACGCATGTGCCTCACACAGTATAAAAAGCAGCGGGTCGCTGCCATCCCATCCTTCTCACTTCAGCAACGGTGAATTCTGCTCACTGATATTACCTCTGTACGGATCGAGTCAATGCTCTTCCTGCCCATCGTGCCCTTGACTCATTGTCACCACCGCTGGGCATCTCTTCTGCTTTAAATGCCTGGGACAACTCAATGCTGGCAACGGTGGGACTATTTTCAGCTGTGTGACGTCTGCAATGAAAGCGACCTGGAGCTTCAGATAGATCTTCGTGTCAATGACAAGCCCCCTGCTTTGTCCATTGCCCCGCCACCGCCACCGGCCGCCTCGGCCAAGGCTGTCTCAGCGGCTTTGCTGATGGACAATAACTACAACCTCTCATCTGTGTCTGCAACATTGCTACCCTTCAGAAACCTTCCTCCAACTTAAGCCCGCCATGATTTTCCGAAGGTCATGGCCAAGGCGCGGAGCGTGTAGGGCTATCACTGCCCCTGCCTATCCCGCCCAAGGCAGTTAGCCGGCTACATGACCGCTTTTACAGCCCAGCTTATCTGGCTCAACCTGCTTTTGTTTCGCATTTAGCAGCGTGTCGAAGCATCCTGGAAGGAGCCACTGTCAACAAAGTCACCAGTTGCCGGACTGATTTCCTTTCTGAGAGTGCAGGGCCACACAGAGACAGGCTGTCCCAGTGTGCCTCCCCGTGGAAGAGGCCCTCCCAGCCCTCCTGATACCTTACTCAGCTGGCTGGGCAGCAAGCAGGATACAGCCTGTCGTTGTGCTCATTGGTGCCAGCACAGACCAGCCAGCAGGTCTCATCAACCCGGTGAACAGAGCTAACACTTTGCAACCACACATTCACCAGGGAGATGATGCTTCATGTCTGCTTAGTGTCATCACTGTCTCCCGCTGTTTTTGCCACTATCCTTCACAGGACTGGCATACACAGCTCATCTCTCGGGCTAATGATAGCGGCATTACTTCCTCCTTAGAGAGAAATACTCCAGGGCAGCACACAAACCGAGGACAGTAGACATCATGTCTGCTCTGCTCCCCTCTGGTTATTTTCATGGGAAATACAGAGCGCAGAGGAAACACTGACACATCAAGCACTGCGTTGAGGGGACCAATGTGTGATGGGGTAGGGGGGCACCTGTCTGGGGAGAGCGATAAGTGGTGTGTGGCCTTCAGGGGGAAACTAACACATCAACTTCCTTGAACTTCAGGTGGTGCTCTTGGTTCTCTAACACTTCCTGATTGAGTCCTGATTGATTGATGGAGTCCGATCTGCAGCCCTGTTGTTATGGGCCTCAGAACAACCTCCTGTCTCTGGGAGCCCTCCACATTCCAGGTATGGAGAACAGAGGCTCCGACCTCATGTCAAGGGGCAGCCCTCTGGCAGACAAGTGGGTAGTTTCTACAGTATCTGGTGGAAAAGGGGCTGTCTCATGCCACTGTTAAAGTGGATGCAGCAGCAATTACTTCCTGTCATTAGGGCTTTGGCCACGGACTTGTCTTTGCCCACTCTCTCATGGAAGGTTTCTCACAGGTATTTAGGAGACAGCACCAGGTGATGCCTGTTTCCGCCCCCTAGTGGGAACTACCATTGGTCCTCAAGGCCCTAGTGAGTGATTCCTATGAACTTCTGTAGCACTCCTCTCTGAAGGTGTTGTCATTCAAGACAGCTTTGCTGCTTGTGCTTACTACAACTAAAAGAGTGAGTGAGCTGTGCGCCCTGTCAGTTCACCCCAGCTGTTTGCTGCTTTGTGGTAACTATTCTCAGACCAAACACCTCCTTTGTTCCCAAGAACATAAGGAGTTCACTTAGGTCAAGTACTGTTCAGCTAGAGGCATTTTGTCCTCCACCCTAAGGGGGACGTCAGGGAGGCAAAACTGCATCTAATGTATCCAGTACGTGCGTTGGCATGTTATGTTGAACACACAGCCCTCTTTCAGCACACTGAACAGCTGTTTGTGGTCAGGGAGTGGCTGGTAAAGCCCTATCCAAGAAGCACCTAGCTAGTTGGCTTTGTGAGCGCATCTCTCAAGCCTACAGGCAGGTGGGTAAGTAGTGTAGCAGCGTCAACGGACTTATTCAGTGGGGTGAGTGTCGAAGACATATGCATGTCTTGGTCTATGCCTTGTCTTCATGACGGGCTCCTTTTCAAGGTCTGTGCACTCGGGCTGACTCAGGACTTGTGAAAAGGGTGGTGTGAGTGTAAGCTGTGGTATAGCTGCGGTACGTCTCAGAACCACATGTGTTTCTGGAGCAAAGTCACTCCGCTGTCACTTGGTGATTTTATCAATAAGAGAAAACTAAATACTTGCTGTAAATGTGCTGCAATAACAGATTAATGCTTGAAATATAAATCATTTATTTTAATTGAACACTCTTCAACCAAAATCAGCACAGAAAATAACGTTGAATGTATTGAAAGCATCTGTATTGGTTTGAAAATGAATGTGGGTGATTTTTACAGTATCTGCTGTCCACAGCTGCTTTATACTGTATGAAAAACCTCTCCTTCAGTTCATTAAATCCCTGCAGCATCTGAAGACAGCAGGACTGATATGTTGATAAGTCTGCAGTCTCTGAGAAGTGCCTCACCAGAGCGCAGCGCCATTACGCACGGCTGTTCACTGTGTTTACCTTCATTAAATCATCTGAAAACAACACCAGGCTTTCACAGAATAACCACACACATCTCTACATACATCAGACTGGTCATTTATAATTCGATATTCTACCTTTTTATGAATGACATATCTGGTTATCTGGGCTCATCATAGCCTCTTTTCTAATTTTCTTTTCTGCAAAAGTAGTATCTCATGTTTTATTCTTGAGATACATTGCAGCGCAAATGCTGTTGTGTAACATTAATAACTAAACTATGTGACCATTGACAAGGTAAGATAGGTTACATTAGAGTTTTGGCTGAAATAGTGTCAGTCTAATCATGATTATTATATCATCCAAAGCTGGGTGCCCACAGCATTGCTTAGAAGTTTTTTGCCATTGGGAAGACACTTGGGCATTTTGATAAGACTCATAGCAGCCATCAAAACCTCTCCCTTCTTTATGTGTGTGTGCTCTCTTGATGATGTCACATCTGCAGGCCTATGGCAAGGAAACATCAGAGATGATGCTTTGCAAGTGTGTGTGTCTTTGTGTTTTAGTGTCTGTGTGTGTGTGTGTGTGTGGGTGAGTGAGTGAGTATACAGAATGTGCAGCAACTCATCACAACAGTATGTGAGTGTATTGGTCATCAGAGGGACATTTGGTGAGCAGCAGTGTGTGCATGTGTGTGTGTGTGTGTGTTTGTGTGTGTCAGACATCTCCATCTCTGTGGCAGGGAGGAAACACAGATTTATCTGTTGTCATTAAACTGGTGCCATTATTACTGTGCTCTGCTCTCCTATTACAGCACAGCAAAGCCTGCAGTACAACACACACACACATCTTCCTGTACAACCTACACCTGGAAGGCCATGAGCACTGTGCAAACAACAAACAAACACAGTCACATTACCAAACAGGAACCACACACCTGTGGTGTAACATATTGCTAGTAGCCACAGTGCCTTCTGAATGATTAACACATCCTCATAATTAAACAACAGCATAGGCCTAAAATTCAGCTGGCAAAAATGTTTATGTTTACGCCATCTACCAGCTGTAGTGTTGCACTCCAAAACGACCCACAATATGTAATATTATTACATATAATATGTATAACATGTAATATACTGTTTTTCAAAACCGTTATAAATAACTGTTAAATATAAGTTTGTTTTATGGTGTGACAACAGTGTGGTTAAGGTCTGGTTAGGATTTAGGCACAAAAACCACTTAGTAAGGGTTAGGGAAAGATCATGGTTTGGGTTAAAATGATCACTTGAAACATGGTTTATACTTCCTTAAAGTTAAGTAAAGACTTGCAGCTGGAAACGGGCAGCGAACAGTGGTCTCCTGCAGCAAGACCCACTATCAAGGCAAAAATCATCTTAAAAAGTCACTTTATACTGACATCATCTGAGCTGAACTTCCCCGGGTCATAATTACTATGGCTGCTAGATGGCATAAACGTAACTATAGGTTGTTTTTGCCAGCTGAATTTTAGACCTATATTGTCGTTTTTTTTTAGGAGGACAGACTGATGATTACACAACACCAACACAATACAACATAATGCAGGGAATCAGAAGCCAACAGCTCTGTGCATGGAGAAGTGGCATATTAGAATAGAATAGAATAATTTTCTGTTTGGACCAACAGGCAGACATCATCACGACATGGCATTAATGACTTTGAGATTGTATCAGGCATTTCTCCCACTGTGAAAATATTTCAACATAAACTTTCTTGCATGCATAACATGTTGTGCATAAATAAATGGTAAATGGTAACACATGGAAGCAAATCCAACCCGCCAAATGCAGGAATACGCACATACTCTATGATCAAGCATATACCACTGTATTGTGGACACATTGCTTAGTTTCCATCCCAATCTTCTGTCACATTAAACCACATCCACTACATGTCTACTGTACGTTAAACAAATACACTGGGTTGGTTCACCCAAAATATGTGAAAAAAATTGCAGTTCACAACTTACATCCAATGCCGTTGTTCCGGTGCCAATGCAAGTAGTGTTCTCTAGTGAAGGGGGAAGAAAGGGGAGGGCGTGGGGGTGGGGTTGGTGCCAAGTAGACCAGAGTCCATGTCTCAATGCAGACCAACAAATAATGGTTGCTTTTTTGAAAAAGGAAAAAAAAAAAGGACACAAGGTAACAACAACCTTTCTGTGTCCTTAGCCATATTTTAATCACAATATTTCCTTAACTTACAATATCATGGCCAGATATTGTTATTTTTAAAAAGTTAGCATTGAATGTTAAAAAATATTTTCATAAAAGATAATTGAGGGTTTTTGCAGAATATTATCAACGTCCTGTGAGGGGATAGAGTGGATTTTTGGTGCTCACAGTGTTGACCTCATTCAATAGTTTTCACTGGATCTACATTCTATTGAAGACAGTCTCCACTATTTACAATGTATTATGTGGATCATCCAGAGCATCTGGCTAAGTTTTTCTGGAAATAGATATAACAATTGGTTGAACTTTTTAAATGCTACTTTTCAGTGCTGTAAGCGAGACAACCAAAGCTCAGAGATGGATATCTGAAAACCTGCAAATACAACCAAAATTATGTACATGGCTAAACCACTAATGAGTAAGTGAGAAAGTATGTTTCTTTTGTAATTTGGGTGAACTGACCCTTAAAACTCAGATTCTCAAATAGCCTCACAGATGTGAGAGGCAGCAACATGTCCTTACTTTTTAGGGTTTTCCTCATCTTGCTATCAATGTAAGGGCTATTTGACGCTCACACAATCACACTCACGCACAGAATGCTGTAACTATTTGCACATTCCCACCACTGCCACCCGAATCCAAACACATAACTGCTTTCTTTCAGATATCCTCTGTATGTTGTATGTGGCAGATCTTGGAGGCAGATGGTGCTGCCAGGCGTGTACATATTTTATGTTCCTACCCCGCCCAGACTCAAAGGCTTGGGACGCTAAAAAGCTCGTAAAAAAAAAAAAAAAATCAAAGATCAGCGGAAAGAGCTAATAATATAATCATTGGGAACACCTGCAAAGTTGCAGATGGGCGATTTCAGGCAGACGCTTCGTCAGTCGCAATGTCCTGCCCACCCATATGGAGAGCTGGGGCAGTGGGGACACTGTCACTCATCCTCTCTCTCTTTCCCTCCTGCCACACACACAAACACACATGCACACAGAGACAACAACACAGACTTTTTATAGAACTACAAGCTGGGTGGCTGATTTGCATGTGTTACTGGGTGAGTCATTGTGTATCACTGTGTGTAAAGTCTGAATTTGCATTTATGTCTGTGTAGGTGTAGATGAACATACAATTATGTTAAAGTTAGACAAACTCATACACAAGGCCAATATTTTATTAAAAATCAGCTATAGCCAGGATAATTGCAGCCACCACCAGTGATGCTGATGAGATGACTAAGTATCAGTCGAAGCCTCATTGCAATAATGCACTTTGCTCAGATTCTACTGTATTATTAATGGATATGTGTTTTTTTTTTCCTCATTATTTTCATTTCAAATGTCTGACCAGGGCATTCATTGCAGAATGGTATGGGAACATATTTCTCAACAGCCTCAGGGCTTTCAGTCTGTAAAAACTGCACTAAAACCTGCCTTACTCTGTCCTCAGGACTTGTTAACCCATCTAGGTGAATTTTAAGAGTGTGCCTTACAGTGGTCACTTCTGCTAATATTTCTTTATCACAGAAAACAAACAGGAACAGGCCATACAAGAATGCAAGACTCATTCTGAAAGATAATCTAAATGCAGCCATTTCCCCAAATTTGGTGGAAGTGGTAAATCCTTTATAGGTCTTGCATATCCTACAAGCCTTTGAGCATCATTTCACTTATCTTAGTCATTCTAAGGACAGGGAACTAGGAAGGGTTATTTTAGCGTACTGGCCACATTCGGAAAAGCAAGTTACATGACACTCACAGGACGAAAATCTTTTTACTTTTAATCTCTTTTTTCCCATACACAATCAATACAAAAGAACTGCTTGTAAATTATTAAATTAATTTATTTTTTAAATTATGCATATTTAATAAAATTGAAGAACTGTATCAGTAAATTATTTTCATCCTGTTCATGTATGGTAGGAGCTAGCAGGAAGTTAGCCGACTCAGCCAAAGCAGAACTCTAATGCACACTCACTATGGGCACAAAAATACTTTAGCCTGAAAAACTTCAAATGTATGTGCCTGTGAGCAATTTTACAGTATCCAGTACTCTTAACCCTTTGAACCCTGCTTTTTTTTGCTCATTTTTAATTTCCTTTATTTATAAACTCATGGCCTGCGTCACTCAGGCATGCCATATATTTTTCTTTTTCCAAAAGTTTTCCATACAGCACAAATCCATGTACTATATGAATGGATGGAGGGGACTGTCCAACAAGTCCTCCAAATTAAAGGACCAAATACATTGTATGACCATGTGACTCATAAACGACACGAGGCGTTTTCTAATCTGGTGCCATTATCACCAGTAATTGGCAGTACAACATCATTTGTCTGTGCACAAAGTAACAAAGTAACACATCGAACCTATCAATTCCAAGGAAACCAACATAGTAGTTGTCCTTTCATAGGACTGTAAAAAGTACCTGAGCCCCTATTTCACTGATTTGGTGGAATGGAAGGAGTGATTTGGTGGATCTGTTATTCCAAGATTAAAAAAGAGACGATGAGTTGAAGAGGAAGTATTAGAAGAGGAGACAACACAGAAAATGGAAGAAAGATCCTTGTGACTTCTCTCGTGTAAAAGCGACACCACCTTCCCCACACACCAGCCATATCAGCCACAGCAGCACAGTAGTCCAAATCTTGCCCTGATCAGTCTGCAGTCCCACAGTCACTTGTCACAAGAGGACAAAAGAGAGAGAGATGCAACTTCTGCACAAAAAGGACTGTAAAAGTAATGTTTTTTGCAGTTTTGTTTGTTTGAAATTTGCAAAGCTGTTTGTTGTTTTGTTTGATGACTAATACAGTCAATACAGAGTTGATTGTATTGACAGAAAAGGAGAGCATGTGGTTTACAGGCAGTGTTGATTGATGGATTTAATGGTTATAATCAAACCTACCATTCAGACATGTTGTTGCATCCTTCATTTTCAATAAAATTCATAGAAATAATTATGGCTGTTTTGTTCTCCTGATTTAGATAACATGAGATCATAATATAGTGTGATTGTGAATGTATTTTCTCTATAAACAAATAGTGTCAAACCTAAATAAAACATTCTTGTTGAAACATTAATGAAGGATTAATCACCCATTTATTAATGACTGATAAGATACAGACGTGGCCGAAAATATTGGTACCCTTCCACCTTTTTTTCAAAAAACTAAATTTTCTCTATATTCAGTTGAAACTGACAGAAGTATATGGTACCCACTATTCTTTATTTCACCTTGAATATAACTAAAACTTCACTTTTGCTTTAAAGCTTAACATATTATTTAATACAATAAAATAAATGAAAATAGCATGGCCAAAATATTGGTACCCTTAACTTAATATGTTGTAGCACAGCCTTTGAAGGCATAACTGCAGTCAAACACTTTCTGTAACTCTGAATAAAGTTTCTACACTTCTTCACTGGTAGTTCAGACCACTCTTCTTGAGCAAACTGCTCCAGTTCTCTCAGGTTCGATAGATGCCGTCTCCCAACTGCAACTTTCAGCTCTTTCTACAGATGTTCAGCGGGATTCAGATCAGGTCTCATAGCAGGCCACTTCAGAATGGTCCAACGTTTTCTTCTCATCCACTCTTGGGTGCTTTTTGATGTATGCTTGGGGTCATTATCCTGCCGGAAGACCCATGTCTTGTGCCTAAGACACAGCTTGCAGACACTGGGCTGTATGTTTTGCTCCAAAATGCCTTGATAGTCTTCTGATTTTACTGTGCCCTGCACAGATTCAAGACACCCAGTGCCTGAGGCAGCAAAGCAAACCCAAAACATCACTGAGCCTCCTCCAGGTTTCATGGTAGGCATGGTGTTCTTTTCTTTGAAGGCTTCATTTTTTTCTTCTGTAAACATAGGGTTGGTGTGATTTACCAAAAAACCAAAAAATTTTGTTTTATCTGTCCAAAGCACATTCTCCCAGAAGAACTGTGGCTTGTTTACATGCATTTTGGCAAAGTCAAGTATGGCTTTTTTTTGTCTCTTAGAAGTGGGGTCTTCCTGGGTGTTCTACCATGGAGCCCATTTTTCTTCAGACAGCAACGGATGGTGTGACTTGTAACTTTTGTCCCTTTTAACTTGAAGATCAGCTGGTATTGAAGTTTTCCTTGGTTCTTTCTCGACCATTCGAGAAATCCTTCTGTTCAATATTAGGTCAATTTTCCTCTTGTGAACACATCCAGAGATGTTGGCTACAGTTCCATAGGCCTTAAACTTCTTAATAGTATTGGTAACAATGGTCACAGGAACAAGTTCTTTGGAGATGGTCTTGTAACCTTTACATTGACTATGCTTGGCTATTACATTTTTTCTAATGTCTTCAGACCACTCTAGTTTTCCTTCTATTTTCCATGTTCAATGTGATGCACACAGTGACACAAAACAGCAGAGTGAGTAATTTTCTCCTTTTAAACTGGCTGCATGAGTGATTATAAGATTGAAAACACCTGTGATACTAATTAAAACCCAACAGTCTGCTTAAAGAATCACTACAAATCAATTATTTCTTACAACTTATAAAGTGTACCAATGATTTTTGAGGCCATTTTAGATGCCTTTGTAGAATAAGCATAAGTTCAATTATTTTTGCATCTTTTTTTGTTTTGTTCCACTGCAAACCAAACATAGACATGCACTGATAACAAAATATCTTTTAATTTCAACACTGTTCAGGGCGAATGGTGCATTATTTTAAGAAAATGCAAGCGAACCAATGTCAGCCACATCTGTATATATGGATGCCAAATACATTTGTGGTTCAAAATTTGTAAGAGGGACTAATTATAAAGGGATACTTGAGCCGGGTGAAAAATGACCTGCTCCATATAATGAAGGGTCAGGATATTAACAGTATGTAAGTGGAGAAACTGTCATCATTGTAAAGGGTTTTTACAGTGTGTGTATGACAACTGTGCATTCTGGTTTGACAATGTTATGATTTAAAATCAAGGAGTACAAATTTGGATGCAAATTTTATCGCTCTGGGACAAAGGCTTATACATCCATGGGGACAACGCCTTGGTGAATCATCTTTAGACTAGACTGTTTCATTTGGGGAGGAGGCCATCAAAGCACAAAGAAACACCACAGAGTTTGCCATGGCAATGTGTCTATGCATGAGTATGTGTGAATTTTTGAGCAAAGGTCTGTGTGTAACGCAGGTCAAGCCCTTATTTGTCTTCTATCCATTCTTCCTCCACAGTCACCTCTAAAGCACTCTTAAGAGCCCGTCTTCATCTGATCTCAGATTTTCCTCACAGCCCACTAAAATAAGACTCTCTCCCTGCCTCCTGTCTCCTCTCCCACTCTCTCTCTGTCACTCTAAAGATGCTTTTCTTTGAAGATATTTAGAATAAAGTAAGCTCACAGCTCTGAGGTGTCATCAAGTTTCATTGCGAGGCAATGATTTGGTTTAAGAGTTACAGGATGGGTGATGCAGCTGGGTCTTGCTGTCGCTGCGTGATAAGTGTGACACGCTTTAAAGTAGGAAAATGATCATTTACAGTGCTGTGGACTCATGTTTTTACTTTAACAGTATATATTCCACTAGCCAAAGTGGACATTTTCACAGTTTTCAGCTGTACTTGGTAAACATTTATTGGACTCATCAGCCAAACTGGTGAAGCTGCAACAGAGAAGTGTGTGCTGCCCTAATAGTGACATTGAAGACCTGGCCTCTTTGTCCCAAATGATATCCTGGCACTGATGATGCACAACACAAAACAAATCTCTCCAACACTGCTAATACAGCATCTGCAATTGAGAACTGTGAGTGTGCACCATATGGTTCCATCTGGAAAGATGTGCTATTAGGAAGTAGACCCAAAATGATCAAGTGGCAAAATTGTTAAAAAAAAAAAAAATGATGATATGCCATCACACAGATTGACATATTAAGGATTTATTGATTTTGATGAAACAATTTGAATATTCTCTTTATTTATTTTTGTTGGTGGCCTTTTTGGACTGTCTAACTGCAGTGGCTATCACTACTGATGCAAGAACTCATATTTTACTATCCCGTGCAAAATGGGCATCATTTACAAGAGAAGGTTCATATGTGTCACTCATCTGTTACTTCAATGGCTGCCGAGATTTTAGTTTTTCAAAATAGGCAGAGCCAACACCACCCTGTTTTTGTTGTGAATGCTTTATACGCACTCAGTTAAATGTTTTCCAGATTCGTTGCGTTGAACCACTGTACTACTGTGTACTCACATGTTTTGACATCCCAATACATAATCAACGTACAATCAATTACATGTGTAAGTCAGAATAAAATGGACCTCACATAAAAATATGCAGTGGGTCACAGTTACATGTGCGGTTAAGTGCAAACTGTTATGTTGTCAGTTTAGACAGCTGCATTGATTAAAATACATGCACATTTGTTCCGTGATACACAGGTGACATTTATGACGGGAAAACAAAGCTTTAGACAGACAGCACTAAAAGACAATTATTGATATCACAATGTTAAGGATGAAACTTTAAAACAGATATATGGTTCTTCATCTGATGGCTGCAAACACACAAGCACACTCTCGGACACACATAGACATAAATGACGGTCGACTCAGCATGCATCTGTCCACTTGGTCCCATCTAGACTCACAACACAATGACACATGCCAGCTGATTAGTGGCTTATTGCAGTGTCAAGACGGTGTATTTTTATATCCTGGTTTGTAGCATTTGGGTGCTGGGCCCTGCTGCTCACAGACCACTGACAGGTGTTAGAGTCAAGGACAGCACTGTCACTTCATATTAACAGACACATAAATTCAGACAGGGAGTGAGAAGAGCAGCTAAAGTTGGGTGCTGATATTTCTGATTCTCTATCCAGGTAGACATAAATCCAACAAGATGACTACTTTCTGTCTTCTTTTCAATCTGACTGCACCCCAAGCTACCTGTCTAATGCTACAAGTTATTATAGACACCTTCTACCATTTGTACATACTGCTCAATAAGTGGTCACAGTGAAACACGAAAAAGCCTCATATCTGAAAATACTGAGAGACACATTCTCCTGCTGTAGGACCAGGTGTCTCTTTGCTGTAGGCCTTGTTTGGTAATATCACTTCCTGGTGTCAAATTACATATTTCTACATACATGTATCAGGAATCTATATTTCTGCCCATGTTTTAATGTCAGTGACTGTCCAGTAGGGTGTATGGATCATTGTTGTTCCCAGTGCCTTTACTTTTTGAAGGTTTCACAGTTATGACTATTCCTACCAGCAACATTTGGTTGGTTTGTTTAGGCACTTATGTTGATGAGGTGGTGTTGTTGGCACCAGGTCTGTTCCACATGCCTTGCGGTGCACAGTTTTCACAGGGACTATTTCTTCAGAAACAAGCAGTTCTACTCAAGGCTGCTGACAGTTAGGTCTGTGGATTATCCTTAGTTACCCACAATGTCCACAGCGTCTGGCTGCTAGAGACGATCTGCTGTCGTATGTCCACCTGGTCTGTATCTCACACACATGCCCAGCTCTCTCTAATAATTGGGGCTGTCTTATATTTGACCAGTACCGTAATGTTTCAGTGCTGTTAGCACCCCACACAAAATTCAGTTCACATTCATTGTGTTGAGGTGGCCAGGACAAATAACACCAAAACAATCTGCATGGTTAAATATTACTAAAATTAGGTGATAAAATATCTTATTTTTCTGTTAAATTCTGTAAAATTCCCTCTAGGTGGCTTGGGATATAGAAAAGTAATTTGGCACTGGAAAAGATGGAATATTTTTTGGTTAAATGGAGAATTTATTTTAGTTTTTTAGGTCATACTAAAATCATACATTCATTCAAGTTGATGCACTTATATAATTACCTTTTTACAGTTTACCGCTTTAATTTTATTTTATTACTATTTTTTCTCTTATGAGAGTGAGAATTTATGGATGATAAGTGTATAGATTGATAGATAGGTGTCTGATGTTTTCTCTATATGGTATAGCTTTTGGTTTATCACTGTCCAGTGCTCAGTGACTGCAGTAATTAGAAAGGCTGGGACATGCATTTGCAATGTCCTGCTAAGGCCCCGATCACCAATAACAGCATTTATTGTTTTCTAATCAGCAGCCCTTTGGCTGCTCCGATCACTCAGTAAATAATGGAGATGTCAATATTGTCCCGGTCTGTGACTCTGAATCCCACTCACGCCCCTGCCCTCGCTCGTTCACTCGCTCTCCCTGCTGCTCACTCACCACTATAAAGCAGCCTCATTAATCACACATTACGTTTGAAAAGAGTTCAAACTGTCAAGTGTTGAAAACTTGCACACACAAACACGTACACATATGCACGTGCATGTACACACAAACAAAAACATACATGCATGTGCATGGTCAGAAACAACCAAGAGACACGTGCAAGAGAGAAAAAAACAAAAACATCCACACACTCGGTTGCACAAACAACCCCCCCGTCCCCCCAACACACACACACACACACACACCACCCATACACATACATTAGTGGTCAAGCAGCCAAAATGTCGTCTCGTCAGTGAGGCAGCTCCATTGATTAGCACTTCCAGCTTCTGTTCTGGCCCAGGAATTACCCCTCTAATCTTGTAGTGAGTTATTTGCTGGAGACCAATCAGCCTGATCAGACGAATTACCCTCTTTGTAACTGCCTGGGTGCCCAAAGAACTCCAGCAACACACAAACACACACATACACATAGGCAGAGACACATTAATGCACACATACAGGTACATTTATACACAGTATGTGAGGTGTGCAATTACATAAAGACAGGCTTTCTTATATTAGTACAAATGCTCTCTCCTACTGTCTACCCTCTTTCTGTTACATCATCTGTATGCACACACACACACATGTATACACAGACTGACGGATGCACTCTTTACTGCTCTCCATTATCCATGGCCAATGAAAACACAGTATCTGTTAATCCAAATGTTGATATAATGCTATGTTTCATACCGTCAGTCATGTTGGACGCAATCATAACTTTTTTACCACTCAGTGCCGACCACCAAAGGGAGAAAAAGCATGCCAGCACTGCGACTTTAAAGCAATTACATTTGAGAAAATACCATTTAATTCTGCGCATACAGTCATACTGTACAGTGTAGTTTATGATGGCCTTTCAACTCCCTCCGCTGCCGCTAACCCTTCGACTTTGTTCTCCTTAATTGGCTACAGAACCGCATGAAAGCTATAAGTTAACACGGCAGGAAGTGATTCAACATTTTCCCCTGTCAGGCAGTCTTCCTGTTTAACAAGCTTAATGAGATTTAGGGTTTAGAATAAACTGCTGTTTAGGTTGGGCGGCATCCATTTGGCATAGGTATCAATGCGTGTGTGTGTGTGTGTATGTATGTGTGTATATGTGTGTAAGAAAAAACCCCTTGCTCTGAGATCAGTGTAATTATTCATGACCTCCACATCACAAACTGATTAGAGTTGAGAAATGTTACAATGTCAGAATACAGTGAGAATAGAGCATAAGATAATACATTGGATAGACTACAATAGAAAACAAGAATCCTCTCTCTTTCTCCCACTCCTCTCTCATTTTCTACATCCTCCTCCTCCGCCTCACCTTTCCCCCCCCTCACTACTCTTTTCCCATCATTCTCCTCTCACACCCTGATCCTCCTCCTCCACCTCCTCCTCCTCTCTCATTCTGGAGGGGAAACAGCGGTGGCGACAGGCGAAGCAGAAACCCATTTTTCAGTTTAAATGCCAAGTGGTTATGTAGCATAATATTCAGTCAGAAATTAACCATCTTTCCCCTGCAGCCTGTCAAGAAGTGGAGACTGAGAGCACCGACTGAGGCTGAAGGGGGTGTAGATTTCTCCAGCGCTGAGTTTGAATTATCAACACAGGCTTTCTTTAGCACTACTGCAGAGCAGACTTCAGTCACATTACATCTCAAATAGCTGGCAAATCTTTAGAGCGCTTAGAGCTTACTTTGAGTGCCAATGCATGTGTCGCAGAGATCACATCATCTGTTATGCATTTGTGTTGCAGCAGAGATTCACGCAAGAGTTCAATGGTTCAAATGTATTGAGATTAAGGTGAGTAGACACGATTATCAGTTCTAATATGGCATAAGATTAAATAACAAAGGTTCATCAAGACAGTTCAACCTAATCAGTTTTGTTTGGAGTCCCCAAAGCCGTCCCACAGTGCTGTACACGTGCCTGTCAAGAATGGCCTGACCTGAAGTTAGCTTGTAAGACAATCTGCTAGTGAGTGAACTATTGGCAGCAAGCTAGTGAGTTAACTAGCGAGGGAGAAAACTTGAATGTGCAAGGCTCTCTTTCTTTTCACCAGTTATGTGTGTTTTATGATGCCTGCAAACTGTAGCAGGCTAGCCTACACCACAACTTTGCTGACAGAACGCAGGTTAGCACAGTGATAGGCCTACAGGTTATTGTAGCTTGCTAGCATATTTGCTAAAATGGTTGCCGGTTGGCTGTTAAGCTCACTAGCTAACTTGTGTGCACTACACACCACCATTCAGATGACGTATTGATGACATCAAAGTGTTTTTATGACCCTCTGCTATTAACATAGCTCATATTTTCTGACCAAATGGCATCTTTGCAAGGTTTTATCATACAGAGCCAAACTAAAGGTAAGGCAGCATTTGCCTTAGTAAATCAATTCAGTGCATTTAGAACCTTATATTACAAATGTTGCAATGGATGCCCTTTTGCAAACCCACCCTGGCAATCCCACCCTGGCACAAATAATACCCTGACAACCAGTCGTACCATTTTCACACTTCAGAAGATCATTTAGCAACATTTTTTTCAAATTTGAATAGAAAAACAAGTTGATTTAATTTAGTCCCTAACAGTCAGACTGAGGTGCTCATTGGTTTCCAAATCAATTTTGGTGGGGTGAGGGTTGAGTTTTACTGGGGACCTGAGTGTGATGTTCAACAACAGGAGGCATTGTACAGTTTGGATTAAAATTGGCATAGCCTATAGTACCAGTCAAATGTTTGGACACACTTTCTCATTCAAGTCAATGGGAAGGTGTCTCCAAACTTTTGACTGGTAGGCTACTGTACCTGGTCACCATAGGGGAAGGTGAAACATGAAGAAAACATTCTTCGCTAGCTGGGGGAAGTAAATCTGAGCCCTGTTGTCAATAACAGTACCATCATCTAACAAACTCAGCAATTATACAACAGTTAGTTTTTTTTTTCTTTCTTTTTCATCTCTACCATGCATATTATAAGATGTGAACGCAGCATAAGAACAGAAATGACAACTGTCTATCCATTTTCTTACCTTTCTTACCTACCTATTTATCCTGGAACCTATCCCAGCGTGCAATGGGCAAGAGACATGGAGAAGTGAAGCAAATCATCTCCCAACTAAGACCAAAGTTAAAAGGCTTAAGTTTTCACAATACGATTGTTTTGCAATCACTAATACAATGCCCTTGTTCAGTGGAACCTGCACATCAGCCCCTTTGTGTCTGCCCAGGAAACCCTGCGCCACATTTAGGTCCTTTGATTCCTCGGGAGCAGGAAGGGGATCGATAGAGGCTTTCAGAAGCGGCTCCTCCATCCATTCCCTTGCGTTAACGACAGCCATAACTCACTGGGCTGGCAGGAGGGGAGGTTCATATATATATCTCACCCCCAGAGCTGTGACCTTTCTGTCTCCCCACTGACAGCTCCTACAGAAAAAGGTGTCAATTAATGACATTTAGAAAATTTCATATCACTCCCAATAACTCTGAGGCTTTTTACAGGAACTCTTCTATTGGCACTGAAGACTTGTGTGGGTGTTGGCGAAACAGGGTGAGCGAGAGATGAGGGGTGAGGAAGAGAGAGGAAAAGACAGAGTGACAGAGAGAGAGTGAGAGAGAGAGAGAGAGAAAGAGAGAGGACTCCAACCCGTCATTAATGTCACTTGGTTTCCATGCCATCATTTTGAACTCGAGGTGGTATAAAGGGCAATACATCATTCTGATTGTGTTCAGAATGATCTATTAGTCATCACAGATTTCTTTGTCCAGTCTCTTGTGTGCCACTCGCTTTTCTCTAAATAAATAAAGTGAGTTTGCCTTAGTACAGTTAAAATATGAGGAGTTAGATATGCTACCTAGAGTTCAAGGATAACATAAAGCCTTGCAGTCTGAAATCCTGAATTATTAGAAACAATACAAAGCACCTTTCAGGTTGGCCTTTTCACTCGCAGGATTTGAATATGAACATTTTCCCTGCCTTTCTGTCCCATTCGGCCGTATCAGTTCCATATCAGTGCAGTTTATAGCGAAGCAGTGCAATGGTTACCTTCTAGTGTTCAGGAGTAAACAGCCAGTGGGTGACATAACCTTTCATGTAGCGCCAGACTTTACGTACACAAATAATTGAAGCCCTTGACCCTGCCTAGCAGCACCAGGCTGTAAGTACAAACCTGACATTTTGATACCGCTCCGGGGGCCCCTTCTACCACTTATTTTTAGATTTCAATAATCCATGACGGCTGTGGAAAGGAAAAAAAAAAAGAAAAGAGAGGCGGGGGCTATGTGGGAAGTGTGAATGATTAAGATTGTCAAGCTCAAATAATGTACTCAGAAGACAGACTATAAATCAGGTTTTGTGACATTTTCGAAAAACCCAGGCGCACTGTGTATGCGAAGAAAGCCCGGTTTTATAGTTGAAACCACCCATGCAATCACACACATACAAACACATTGCTCCCTGCCCCAAATGCCATTCATTCATTATTAATATATAGTATATTTATTTATTTATTTCAGGCCTTCCTTCCTCAGCCACTGAATGCCTGTAACCTTTTCAGTGCAATATCCGCCTGTGTTTTGAGGTCTTGATAATGATATCTGGTCGCACGTGCGGGAACCAACCGGGAGGACAGTCACCAGTGGGAAGGTCAGTGGATGATGGTCGTTGAATTTGCTGTGGTGAGAGTATACTAATGTGGCGACGGACAGGCAGTTAAGGACTGTCAACTATTGACAGCGGTGAAGGGAGGAAGCCACTCCGCGGCCCCTAACAGTGGAAGGATGGTGCTTGTTTTGCCATTGACTGAGGCCCGGTCGGTTCAGTCGATGGTTATCTCCTGCCACTGCACCCCTCATTATTGCCCCCACCCCTCTGTCTGCCCCTCCTCCCCTCCCTCTTTTTTAACATTCACACTTTAATCATCGCCGCTGAGATGTTGTTTGCTGTCACCTCCACCGAATTTACAACACCATCAACAGCATTTGCATATTGCCTAATATGGACATTTCCAATTGAGGCTGTCCCTCAACTGCTGATGGCTTGTGTGTTTCGTGGTTGTTATCCCCTCCTCCACCCACCCTCTCCGGTGCTGCCTCCACCATCCACATCACTGCAACAATGTCCAGATAAGAGCGATGAAGTTAATTCCTGACCCCTCGATTGACTTGTTCCAACCTACTGTCATTTGCTTTCTATCAGCGGTCGTTACAGCACAAAGTGCATTGCTTGGCCTTTGTAACACTGCAATTTGTGTTAAATCTGGAAAATGGCTGAACACAGAGTTGCTTTTCCAAACCATTATAATTTGTATATAATTAAATATAGTTAGGGATATGTGCTTATTCTCTGTCTTGCCATCTGTCCTTTTAAACATGAAGCTACAACCAGGAAACATAAATGGGGCAAACAGCTAAAACCACAACCAGCCACTTTTAAATGTAAACAGCACAATTTGTTGTTTTACATGGGATTAAGTGCCGGACTGTTTCATACCTGGGACCAGTAACATCCTGGAGTCTCCGCTGCTTGCAGCCAAGAAACATTCCGGCACATAATCAATCATAAAACAGCAAACAACAACAAACAAGATATAATGAGCTCTTTAGTGAGCTTTAGGTGTGCTATTAGGCTGATTTTGTCGCTTTTTGGACAGAGACAGTTTAGCTATTTCCTACTGCTTCTAGTATCTGTGTACTCTCAGCAAGAAAGCAAATAATAAAATTTTCCCAAATTCCAAACTAGTACTTGAACACAGTTATATGTGTGTATGCGAATATTTCATACATTTGTCATTTTTTCCGATCATATTTACCGATTTTGTCTGTATAATCATGTTCAGTCAGGAAAATATAGCCATATCGCTAAAGGATCTTACCCTGCTCCAACACTCCTCTCCTCCTCTTGTCCTTAGCTGCATGTTGTTTTGATACACAGCTGCCATCTGTGTGAAATATTAATGCAGTGGGCTGATTTGGAGTGTCGAGCAGTGTCACTCATTTGGCTTTTAATCATGCGGCAGCTTGAGAAAAAAGGAGGGAAAATAACTTCCCTTCCTGGGTGGCTGTCAAAGTCTTCCCAAAGTCATCCAGCACGTAGGGCGTCATGCCTGTCGCCTGTCTCTCCTCTCATTGACAGCTGCATTTTTGGCTCTTCTCCGAGTGGCTGAGCGCTTTCACGTCTAGCCCCTCTTTCAGCCAAAACAAGGACGCCACCCCATGAAAATTTAAATACAACACCATCTTTGTACCCACACTCAGGCCTTCTTTCCTGAAAAGGACAAATTAAGAAGATGCTAAATTTTTCAATGCACTCAAATTGGTTGCACTTGGAATAACATTTGTGAATTTGATGCATTACAGACTGCTGACATTGATAAATGATTTTGCCAGATCCTGAGATGTGAAGCGGTTGCATTGTGTGTATATCATGTCACTGTCACACCATGGACTGTCTACAAGAGTTGAAAATACAACGGAGCATTATGTCTGACTAAATACATTCTCAGAATTATCATTTTTAAAGTATTGTCTTCTTTAATTCTGCGCTGAAAACTTCACAGGGTCTGGTTTCAAAGGCACAAAGGGTCCAATCTATGATTAATGTGATCGCATTTGTAATTCAGCTAAATAATGAAAGCATAATTATTACATTAATCAGCAGAGTCCATTGTCAGCATTAGTGAATTCAACATGGTCAACTTTGGGATGATTTTTTTTTTTTAATCTACATATCTTCCCAAGGCAACAAAGATGTTTTCGTACAGGGATACCTGTTCACAATGAGAGAGTGACAAGTAAGATTTATAGATCACGTCACTTTCCTGTAGAATATAACTGATCCCCCCATGGCCCATTATCTGGGTTTTTAATAAGGGCGTCTAATTAATATTTATAGCGTAATTGCCTGTTTTCTACTTTATTTTCTTGAAAAAGAAGTAACAAGGCTAAAATACTGTTGTTGTTAATTAAGACAAATGCATTAATTATTAAAGATGCAAACATGTCAAGCAAGCATAACTAATTATTCTAGCGTGTTAACAGTTGTTTAATGTTAGCAGCAGCTGAATTATTTAGAGCACACGTGCCACATTTGGATTGTTTGAAATGTGCCGTGGTAAGTGGGGTGAAGAAAGTCGCAGCAGGATCTCAGGAACGCTGAGGAAAAAAAGCAACACGGAAAAAACTTTTACAGATGGGGCCCACCTAACTATAATTGCTCATTATAGGTGAACGTGAACGGGACGAGGAGGTGGTAGGAAGAGGTGGTGTTAATTTAATGCACTACAAACTGTCAGGTTTTGGCCAAGGTAATGCAGAAGCTGTTTCTGAGCTTTTTTTGTCGTCGTTTCTTTTTTTGTATTGGAGGGAAAGGCGTCGGGGAGTGAAGGTAACTGGATGTGACGGCAGGCAATTTATGTTGTTATGTCTTAATTGTCACCTGATGTGCATGCAATCTGGAACGCTGTCAAAAAAAAGACACTTCCTCTCGGTGGAGTAGCGGGATGAGGTGCGAAGACAAACAGGTTTGATCTGATCAAACCAACACTGTGGTGGATTTGACAAATTTAGAGCCTTATAACCAAGTCTGAGTTGGATGTGTGTCTGTCTGTGGTCTGTGACAGAACAATCACTGAATTTCTTATTTATCAGTTGAGTTTAGCCATAGAGATCATATGAAACCTACACAATAGGATCATGCTATACATGACACCGCTCCACCTCACGCACTCAAATACTCCAATACATCCACACACACAAATCTTAATGTAGACTCCAATTAAGCCGCTTTAATGGAAATCACTACTATACCGATGTTTTTACCCCTCAAACACTGTCATATAAAAATTGTCAATTAGTCGAGAGCTGAAATAGCAGTCAGTTTTAATCATGGCTGTTGTTTCCCACTTCACTTTCACTTGGAACGTTGTAATATCTGTCAAGTGTGATGGTTTCTGTAAAAGTAATTACACCATGCTCAATATAATCATCGTGATATAAACATCCATATGGTCTGCTTCCCATCAGGTACAATATAAAGCTGCATTTTAAACACAATGCAAAGAAGCATCAGAAGTCATATCTCAGAAGTTTTTCCATCTGAAATCAGTACAGAGTAGTTAAAAGTTGACAAAAAAACCCTGCAATGACAGGGATAATCCTGATCATGTGTTCATGAGGCTTGTACAGTAGTTTAAAGTAACCAATGCAAAATCACTGGCTTAAAAGTAACAAATCTTCTCACCTTGCCTTGCCAGCTTTAGTCTCACCAAGGAATCAAGTTTAATGTAAGCCCGAGAGAACTGAAGGCCAGAAATAGGTACCTTTCTTGTAAGCACTCATATTTATTATATTTTCAAGTGTTAGGCCTATTTTATAGATTTCCATAATATTATGACATGTTAAAATGGATTTTGGTATTTTTTTGAACTGGAATCAAAGGGGTAGTTATTCAGCTATTGAAATGTTTGGGGTTATATTTATCTTCTCTTTCCTGATTGATTTTCCTTTGTGTAAGCAATTTGTTTAGCACAAGCTTTGAGGAATAAAATAACAAAGGAAAAAACCACATATCTTTACACCTTACATGACACTTTTTAGATTTGTTTTAAAAATTGACCGTGCATAAGTACCATCCAGTCACTCTGACAAAACTTAACAAGCATGTCATGCAGTATTGGTAAGTGCTGTGACTGCACTAGATGAAAGCCAGAGACTAAAGGTGTCAGTGTGCTCCAACCGAAGTGCTTGTTGGATGGCCAAACAGTGTCTTCCTCCATTATTTACACAACAGTTTATGTCACTGGATGTACAACTGAGTGCAAAATTATAAATGCCTTTCAGGAGAGACCATCTGAAAGTGTGAATGTTATCTCCATATTTAAACAATTACTGCATCTTGCCCCTCTCTATGAGGGCCGCCATTTCACCTTGCCTTTAACCATTCTGAGTAGCTATGAACACTTCTGACTACAAACATGATCTGACATCATATCATACAAACACAGACATGAAGCTATTTTTTTTTTTTTTTTTTTGTCTGTAACAGTCCCAGATAGCAAAAATTATATGGCTCAGATATGGCCCAGAGCCTCCATAAGTTCTGGGCCAGATCTGTGATGGACCTGGGCTTATGTCCTTTAGCACAGCAGGCCAATAAATGTGCTGATATGTTTTTTCACTTCTGGACCAGTGATGCACTGTATTTGGTGACCCATCAGATTCTGTGACCTGCAGTGTTGGTTAGATTGGTTAGGTTTAGGCATGAGGAATGAAAGGGTTAGTGTGAGTGTAAGAATATCAGGGCAGGTAACAGAATCTGATGGGTTATTCAATACAGTGTAATACTGGCATTGGGCCACCTCCAGAACAGATGAGATTATTTTGTATTCATTTGGCCCAAAGGTGGATCAGTTCTGTATTGAATCCAGCCCAGAGCCTCCATAGGTTCTGGGCCAGATCAGTTAAATGGACCCAGGCCAGCGTCCATTCGTATCTGGGCTGGCACTGGGCCAGCTCCAAAACAAATGAAAATCATTTTGTGGCTATTTAGTTCAAATATGGGCTGTATCTGAATTAGTCCTGGGCTAGCCTTTACCTGAACCCACAAACCAAACCTTGTACAAAAATATGGATTTTTTGTAATTACATTCAAACTATTCAGTTAAAATTTATATTCTTCTCTGGCCATGAATTTCTAGAATTACACTTAAATTTCTATACACTTTGACATACATAGCATATTACAAAGGAAAAAAACAGAATGCCTTATTTCATCATGATTGTTGTAAAAAAAAAAAAAAAAAAAAAATCATTTATTACATTTAACTAACATACCATAAGTTACAACAGGAAACATAGTTAACATTTTTGACATAAGATGGTATGCATGAACATCAGCTTGTGCTATGAGTCCTGGGGTCCGTTTCACAAAGCAGGTTTAGTGAAAACTCAGGGTCTGTTAACCCTGATATGAGGGAAATTCTGAGTTTTCCGTTTCAAAAAGGGAGGTAACTCAAACCAGAGAAAGAGGGATAACTCTAGCCTGTTTCACAGAGAGGGGTAACTTAAGCTCTTGGTCAGTTACCGTAGTAACAGACTCTATGAACCTAACCTGGTCGGGACCAGGTTTTTCTCAATGAACCTCGAGTTTCTCTCAGTCTCCGCCCTCTTTCAGAGCCACACACTCCATTTGATTTCCTCATTCATTCAGTCAGCAGGCGAGTTTTGGCGCAGCCTAGTTCTGCTGTCTGTCATTTAAAAAAATCATTAAAAAAAAAAATCAGAGTCAGTATATTAGACGTCCATTAGGCACAGTAGGTGGCGACTTTTTCACTAACATGGCATGTCCTTTTGATAACGATCCCGTGGATGAAGGTGCAGCATTACTGCGCAGAGAATTAAATATTCGTTGAGAGATGGTTATCAGACCGCGCATAGATGCTCTAGCATTTCCAGACAATTATCTTTTTGAGCGGTACCGTTTCACGTCACAGTCCATCATCTACATACAAAACCTAATCCGTCCTTACATTTGCAACATTACTAATCGTAATCAATTCTCTCACATCCCAGCAGATATTGTATGTTGTGCTGCGTTTCTTTGCAAACGGAAGATTTTTGTATTGTGTCGGGGCCAGCCACTGGCCTTCCTAAATTCTGGCTTAGGGCCAGCTCCTCTGCCTCCGTTAGAGGTGGCGGTGCTGGACCACCACCCGTTTTACGGACATCTGCCTTCTTTCTGTTGGCTGAGTAGAAGTCTGTGTTAATTTAAATAGGATTAATTATTTAACAGAACATGATGTAGATGAGAAGACATTTATGTGTGTGAAACCAGCATTATGTTGGGGATAAAACAGCTGCTCAGTCAAACAGCCACTTAATATTTACTTTACAATGTAAAAAATGATCAAGATGAGGTACCCCCATGAGATTATGCCGAGGTCTCACCTGTTTGAACAATGTTTTTATATTTTATCCTAAACTGCTGCCAAGTGCGATTCTCCCTCGCGGGATTGGACCTAAATAAAATAAATTAATAGGCGACCAATCAAGCAGTTTTCCTCTGTAATATTATTGTGATTGCAAAGGACTACATTTAAACTTACGCATTGACCCGAGCAGCGATGTTCTCCCACGCCGTCTCCCTCTCTTTTGCAGCTGCAGCGGTGTTGCAGTTCTTTTTGAAAACATGTTCAAACTCGCCGTGTTATCGCATTAAGATTTCTAATTCTGGTGGGGCGAAAAACGCAGCCCTCCTCTTCCCCGTTGCTATGGTGACTCGTTGAATCGGGGCTCCATTGATGCTGGCTTTTTATAGTTGTGGTGCACGCGCTTAACTCCAGGTGAAACTACTCCAAGTTGAATAAACTGACTCAAATCAGCTGTTCTGGAACCGGAAACTCAGAGTTTCTTATCTTAGAGTAGATCAACTCAGAGTTCAGGATTAGACTCAGAGTTTGTTGAACCTGCTTTGTGAAACGGACCCCTGGTGTTGGATATCCCTGTTGACGTATCCCATTTCTGTTTAAGAAGTTGAAGGGTTGCTGGGATATCTTTAACCCAACACATGCTCCTTAAATTAGTATTAGGTCTTCAATTCAGAGTGGCAAAAACAACCTAAGGTTACATTTATGCCATCTAGCGGCCATATTAATGTGCTCCAGCTTTCCAAAACCATTACAAAATGATGTTTTATGGTGTGACAACACTGTGGTTAAGTTCTGCTTAGATTTAGGTACAAAAACTACTTGGTTAGGTTTAGAGAAAGATCATGGTTTGGGTTAAAATGATCACTTGGTGAAACGTGGTTTATACTTTACACAACCTTTGTTATCATGGCAACAGTAAACACCACAATGCACAATGTTACGGTTTTTAAAAAATGTCCCAACTCACGGTTGGAAACAGGGAGCAAAAAGTGGTCTCCTGCAGCAAGGTCCACTATCAAGGCAAAAATAATCTTATAAAGTCACCTTAATATTGACATCCTCTGAACTGCGTCACTTCTCCAGGTCATAATTACTATGGTCGTTGGATTGCATCAAAGTAACAACAGACCTATGCTGTCATTTTTCTTGTGAGGACTGGCTGCTTTAACCACAGGACTCGTGGCAGGAGCTAATGTCTGTGAATTCTCACAACCTTGGGAGGGAAGTCCACAACTAACAGTTATTTTCATTGTCAATTAATCTGTTTCTATATTTTTTTCTAACACTCCAAAGTTTCTTGTTTTACTATACTGAGTTTTCTTTTTCTTGCACTTTAATCTCTATACTTGTACTTCACTTTCTTTTTCTTTCTTTTAAATTTAAAAAGTATGGACAGTCAAGACTACTGTTACATTTTATTAAAAAGACTATTATTTGTCCTACATAGAATTTCAAAAGTGAGACAGTTGGTCTTCTCAGCTGCATGATCAGATGAACTGACCTGTGCAGCTCTTTGGTTATTTACCACTGGCTCTAATGTCTCCACGGCATCTTGATATCTTGACGACACCAAAGCACAGATTCACTGTAAACAGTGGACTGCAGAGGGTGCCAGGCCTTATATTAAGCCGTTTTTCCACCGCATGGTAGGGTTCGACTCGACTCGACTCGCTTGGAACCATTCTTTTTTGGTTTTCCATGGGCAAAAGTTGTGGATAGTACCTGGTGCTTTTTTTTGGGTATAATCTCTGTCAAGGTTCGAAGAGAGCTCAGCCGATACTAAAAGGTGACACGAAAACACTACAGACCACTCCACTGATTGGTCAGAGAGAATCATCACTAGAACCATCACTTGCACAACACGGGACATCCTGCACAAAACTGCCATTTTGAAATAGCCTAACCACCATAGCAGCCACAATTTTTTTAATTCAGTGGACTATTTGATTCACGC
Organism: Thunnus albacares; assembly: GCF_914725855.1. Taxonomy (NCBI): domain Eukaryota; kingdom Metazoa; phylum Chordata; class Actinopteri; order Scombriformes; family Scombridae; genus Thunnus; species Thunnus albacares. The sequence continues at coordinate 5,799,373 of NC_058106.1, read as the reverse complement.
CATGGTCCACTGACAAGGTGCAGATGTTCCTCTGTTTGGTTGCTGATAAAACAGTCCACCTGGATGGAGCAATGCGTAACAAGGTCTAACAAGAAGTCTCTGAATTGTTACCAAAGTACATTCCAACAGTGTAGGAAAAAGTAAAAAAAAAAAAAAAAAAAAAAAAAAAAAAAAAAAAAAACTTAAAAAGGAGTGGTTCAAACAGAAGGAGTTGGAAGTGGTTTGACCAGATGAATGTTGTATATGGCCATAGACCAGCGAGCAACGGGAGGGAGGACAGCCTCGACTCCCCCATGGCTTTGTTGGAGTCCCTGATGGAGAATAGTAAGTTTTTCGTTCTTGTTTTGTTTTTGCGTTAACTCTGTACTCTACTTGAAAGCTTTATTTTTGTTAGTTGGCTGGCAATTGGAAAGCTCACTTCTAACAACCAAGCCTATTTTACCTTTAAACTTGTGTAAAATCAACATGTTGATAATGACTGCTTTATGGAGCCCCAATGAGTTAGCTAGCTAGCTAATTAGCCAACACAAAAGCAGATAATGCTAATGCTATTGTTGTGCTATGTGCTATTGTTTATGTTCTGTTTTCTAGAGTTGTTGCTATTCCGAATTGTGTTACAGTAGTTTGTGTTATTAACAAGTAATTTGTATAATCTTTCTGTTCAAGATTATGTTTTGATAAGCGAAGAGAGTCCAGTTACCCCTTCCCTTAGCGATGACGCCATGTTGGTACCAACAGCAGCGTCGACACCGGCACTGGCAGCAGCAACCGCCAGTGCCAACATGACACTACAGTGTGTAGTCACAGTAGACATGGCAAAACACCTGGACGTGTAACATTTTTACGATAAGATCAATTAAAGAGCACTTAATTACAGGCAACAGCGGTACACATACAGTACCCACAACTAGTGTTGTATTTTAACTAATAGTGCAAAAATACCATCTCAAACAAAGTGACATACAAAGTGACATTGGGGTGTGATCAGTAGCAGCAAGTCAGCAAAGTATATGTAAGAGTAAAATGATACTGTCAGATATAACAGTGTACGCCAGAATATTATATAATATGATTATGTACTTAGAGTTGTCTGTATTGATATCAAGATGACAACATTATATATCATCATTTCTCAATGGTACTTTGGTTGTTATCAGACCAAACTCCAATGCAGTTAATATAACAGGAGAAAAAGCTTCAACTCTTCTAGCCTGTAGTCTGTGAATCTATTCTCTGCATTGAAATTAAGAACCTGTGGTAATTGAACATAATATACTTACATAACAATGCTTTGAGTGAAAAGTGAATTGTCTCAAGCTCCAAATTGAGGTATTTACCAAAAGAGAATTGATAAAGTGCTTTGGTTAACCACCTTTGTTTTTTTCTTCATTATTGTCCAGACAAGGGGAAACGGAACAGGAGCATCTGACTGTCCTGAGGGAGATGCAGGCGGCAGATGTAGAGCTGCAGGAGCTGAACCGGGCACAGCAGGAGTTGAACCGGACACAGCAGGAGCTGAACCGGGCACAGCATGAACGGCATTTCCAGATGGCCATCGATGATGCGGTGTAAGCAAGGGAGCTGGAAGCGGCCTTGAGGAGGGAGGAGAATGCTGAAACTGCAGCCTTCAATCAAGCCTTCCTTGGTACGCTGAGCCAACTTGTGCAAGCGTTGACTGGCCGGCATGACCTGGTTCCTTTGCCCCTGGACTAGACCCCTTATGCCTTATGTAGTTTATACTTAGCAACCATTTGTATTTGCACTACATTTAAACTTATGAAGACAGTTTGCTGTGTTGCACTGATTTGTTTCCATTTGAATTACATTGTTCTATTTATGTCTATTGTTTGCTTTTTTATTTGCACATTTGTTTAACTGTTTTGTAACTTGTAAAATATTCATTTTCATCATGGTTTCCTATTTCAAGGGCTTTAGCATTTTATTTACCAAATAGTAAATCCTGATGACCTTTAAAAAAAAAAAGCAGTTTGACAAAAACAAAAGGGGGGACATTTATGTGTGTAAAGATAGTACAAAAGATTTATTTATGCTCAATACAATTTACAATATGTGTTCAATACAGATAACAGGAATGACAAAATTAATATTTGGCTATTCAAGTAGAGCATCAGACCCTCTCATACATCCCTGCCCCCTTTCTCTACACCCTGTGACAGGGCCACCACAGGCTCTGCCACTGGTGCATCCCACTCATTGTCATAGGCCTCTCCATGACTCTCGCAATGGTTAGCCAGAGCACAGCAAGTCAACACCATAGATTTCACCAGTTTGACATCACAGTCATTTTTTTCATGAGGCAATGCCACCTTTCCCTCAGTCTACCAAAAGTATTTTCTACCACTATATATATATATATTATATATGTCTGCTGTTCTGCTGTCAGACGTACTGCTTTAAGAGCCAGTTCTGAAAGGGACAGGCAGAGTCTCTTTGGATGTAGTAGCCGACAGTCACCCCACGAATGTTCCTGGTGTAAGTTGAAAAGTGGCTGCCACGGCTGGCAAACTCCCACAATGACAGTCTCAAAATCCAAGCATCATGCAAGCTCCTAGGCAGTCCTGCAAACGTTCCAGAAAAGTCCCTTTCCATCTACAACACCTTGAAGGGTGATGGAGTGCCAGCCTTTACAGTTGAAATAGTCACAGTGACACTCTTTTGGTGCCAGGATAAGTATGTGTGATCCATCAATAGCACCAATTGCACCACTGCGGGAGCCCTCACCTGCTCTCAATGTAGGCAGTCATTTCTCCAAACTTCTCTCATTCTGGGAAACTAATTTATTCTAGCACCAACAATGTCTTTGCAGCAGCACTGAACTCTTGCACACACTGGCACACAGTTGTTATGCTTACTCTGAAAAGATGGCCAATACATCTGTACTCTGAGCTGGTTGTAAGCTTCCACAGTGCAATGGCCAATCTGTTCTTTGGAGGTACACACCCTCAAAGGTTTGTGTCCTGTCTCTCTCCATCACTGGACGCAATCTGTTGCACAAGTAGATAAATGTTTCTTCGGACATTTTGAAGTTCTGCACCCGCGGGATGTTAGTGAAGCCGGGAACAATCACATCCCAACACTCGGTAATTTGGTTGAACACATATGCTAACGTTAGCTATGAGGTTAGCTTACCCTTTTGCATCGCCTTTGAGCAACAAGCGTTGTCTGGTCCTCTGAGCTCTGATGGAGGATTTCCCAAACTCTCCTGTTTTTTTCAGCTGTCTTTTGTCTTGCCCTTTTCAGCCTCTTCTGAAACAAACTTTGCCTCCTTGCTGTGACAAACAGCCACATACTGAGAATCAAGAACACCATCCCTTCAATATCCTCCACTGTTCCTGTGTGTGTCGCGTTGAAGATGACGTCACAGCAGTTTCATGTGGCATCGCTATGAAGACCAGCTACATTGAGAGGGTACTATCTGCAGTGGAAAACGAAATCCAAATAGTACCAAATAGTATGAAGCCTACTTTTTTTTCCTGATCCGCTCCTGTATGCCCTGTTAAAATTTTCTTACTGCGTTATGCTGTTAATACAAACCGGTGTTTCCCCTGCAAAATTATGAGCGCCGCTGCTAAAATTTCAGACAACAGGCTACTAATGATTTTCACTCGTACACTGTGTGAGCACAAAAACCCTGTGTTATTGTGGATTTTTTTTTTTTGTCATCCTCCCTCTCTTCGTTCTTCAAAGGACATGTATGTGAAAGGTACAAGAGTAGCGTAACTCTGTTAAGGAATAAGGCAGTGCGTGTGTGTATGTGTGTGTGTAAATGTGCGTGTGTCGTTGCGCTAGCACAAAGGGCGAGCAGCAGAAACATGATGTGAATGCGAGCGGAGCAGAGGAAAAGTTTAGCATTAAGTTGTCGATCTGGCAGTAAATGTACAGTACAGACTACAGTTTGTCAGTTAATAAATGCTGCCCCTCAAGACAAAGAAAATACTCATCTATCGAAGGGGGTTAGCCCCGAAGTTAGCAACAACGCGTTAGCTTAACTTGACCAGGCTCACTTAAGGTGGACTGACTTTTAAAGTGGACCGCAATTCTCATTGTAGTGTCAATGTCAGCCGCTCTTTAACAGAGAACGGAGAAATGGCTGATGAGTGTCTCTCTTTGATAAAATACCTAATTCAGATGGATGACACTAACACTAGAAACAAGTTAAAAAATTCCCAGTCACCAGCACTTACGTGCAAAACTCCCCCTCCTCGGAGACTGGCCAAAAAGTTACCCAGGGTATTTATGGCCATGTTTTCTAATAGTGGTGTTCAGTACTTGAAATTAAAATTTAAAGAAATGTTTTATTAATTTAGTGACCCAAAACAAATACAATTTAACTCATGAACAACTTATTATATCAAATCATACTGAATCTGAGCTGAGTAATTATCAAATCACATCTGAATTGTATTGAAACAGCTCACACTCAGTGTTTCATTACAAATTTATCTGTATCAATTTGTAACAGATCATGGACTATCTATCTACATACGCATCGAATCGTCTGAGAGTGAAAAAGGTACACACCTTTATCAAATCCTTAATTTACTTGGGTTGTGCTGCAGAAATACTATGCTGTTATGAAGTAAAAAAAACTGTTTTGTTTTGTCTGCTAGCCATGGCCACACTGTATTCTACAATACTTACTGATCAATACACCTCTTGTAAGCATTTCTGAGCGTATCTGCGAAAATCCTTGACAGTATATTCCATGTGATTCTTTGGGTGTTCTGTCCTGCTACAGCACTAAAAGCAGAAATCTGACAAGACAGAAAAGTATATCAGATCAAAAGATAAAAACTAGATACAATTTTTGTTGTTGTTGGCTTACAAAATCAGGCCTGAAAGTTTCGTTTTAATATGTGGAAAAAATTAAGTGAGTTGGCCAATTTATTAAATCATTCCAGACAAAATATGCTGGGTTTATCTGAATATAAAACCCTCAATTACATGTATTGTTTTGGTTGACTGTATTAAAATTTTATATCAAAGAGGGGCCCTGTGACTAACTGGCAACTTGTCCAGGGTGTTCCCCGCCTCTTGCCCAGTGTCAGCTGGGATTGCCCCAGCAGTGTTTCCCCTGTAATTGTACAGGCCTGGCAGCCTGTACAGCGAGAACCCCTGCCAGGCCAAAAGAAAACTTTTTTCAATGCCAATAATAACACCAAATATCCATTCATTCGGAAATCAATGATCAGTTGCGTTTGGGAGCCTCTGTGCAGAGCTGTTCCGAAACGTGAGTTAACCTCTGAGTCTTTGTCTGTGAAACGATTGGTAGCGTCGCGCCTTAAGGAACAGGGCAGTGTGTAATGTGTGTGCATAGCGAGTGAGTGGTTGAGTGAGAGAGTGAGGGGCAGAAAAGTCACAGTGAATGTGAGCAGAGGAAAAGATTAGCAGGAAGTTGTCAGTCTGGCAGTAAATGTACAGTACAGGCTACAGCATGTCACTTAATAAACGCTGCAGCTTGTCGACGCTAAGAAAAGTCATGTCTGTTGTTTCCCCAACTGGTAGAAAAATCAAGGGGGTGAGCTCCAAAGTTAGCAACAATGGGTTAGCCTTACCTGAAGACGCTAAACAGAGAAATAGAGAATGGAGAAATGTGTGGCTGCTGAGTCTGCCAAGTTCTCAGTTGACCTAAAGGAAACACTGAGCGGGTATAGCTAACGAACGGATAGATCGAACAAAGGGCTACGCAGAGAATTGGCACAATATTAGCACACAGTAGACTGAACAGCATTGACAGATGTAGTTTTAAAAGTGGTGATGTAAAAAAAATATATATATAAACAACAATGGTAATGGACAATGACATTTCCATTACCATACCATGTTTTGCTTGCCATGTGAGTATCTTGCATCTTTAAGCTACTCCTCCACTTCAGACACAGTGAACAGAGGGACACTGACATTGTGAAGCATCTCAACCACGGGAGTTTCCGTCCCCATTCTTGCAGCAAGATTAATAACCGCAACAGCAAGCTGCATTTGCTGCTCCTTGATATGTTCCAGCAAAGTTAGGATGAGTAGCTGAGCCACTACAAAAAGAGTTGAGAAACAATTCTATTAAAAGTGTTGCTACTTTTAGCTATTATATGAAAGATATGTTTTTTCCCCTATTCAAACAGATATATCATATATGGGGTAAAATAGTTCCAAAGACCATATCATCTAAATACAAAAATGTTTTCATAATAGCTTATTTAAACCATTTATATGGTAACAGACTGTTTTAAAGGATTTTACCAGAGCAAGGAACAGGTCCAGTGTCTTCCCCAGTCTAAAAATGGGGATGAAAGGTAATGGTCTAGGTAATCATCTGACAGAGGAGTGGCAGATATCTGGAGCATAGAACTTGAAGGCATGTGAGACGTAGAGGTATGAAAAAGAGGCACTGGAGCTGAGGACAGGTAAATTGAACACATTGTTTTTGCCAACAGGAAAAGTACTTGCAGTACGTACGTGCAGTTTTATAAAAGAATTTATTGTAGTACCTGTGTAACGACCATGTTCAGTTTGCCTCACGTCTGGCAGATGTCTGGCAGAGAATTGGTGTGGAGGATTTCAAGGCATGTGAGGTGGAGGGATGGGGACAAGTGGTGCAGCAGCTAAGGAGAAGTAATTTGACAATATCATTATTATTATTAAGTTTATATTTATTGGTGAATACTTATATAAAATAACATAAAATAATTCACTAGCATACCAGCATAACTCAAAAGTCCAGAATGACTCAGGTCTAGCTGAGGTCTGTGAGAGAAGCTGACCCAGAGGACATATTAACCACATCAGTCCCACCAGAATGGCAGCATGAACTGATCAGTGTCTCTCACTATCTAGTCACACTTGTTACTCTACTTCTGTATTTTACTTTGCCATGCCATGTGCTTGTGGTTCCTGCTTTTCTATATTTGTTTTATCACCAATACACCTGTATTTCCTTTACAGTTAGTTTTATAGTTAAGTGATTTGATTAATAAAAAAGAGAGAGCCAATGATTCAACTGACAAAATGAGGTTACACTCATGGAGAGGTTCTCAACTGATGATTTCAAATCATCAACACAGCCCTGGAGTAAAAGTTACTTTGAGTAAACGTTTGTTGTTGCACTTCATCAATTTTCACCTGTGTCATTTGTTAGTTTTGATGCTGTTATAAGCCCGTAGTTGCTGTCAGTGTAACCAAAGGGTTTCAGTTATCAGTTACATTACTGAGCTGTCATATTTGACACCTTCAAAATTGTAAACGCATTCTAGGTTTTTTTTAGGCAAACCTAAATTCTACATGTACAGTCCATTAAAATCTTGACTGCAACTATTCACATCAAACGGTTCTTTATTTTAAAACAGCCATGGTTATCTTAAAAGAAGAAAATGTGCAACATATCTATATTTAAAGTCAAAAAGAGACAAGGCAGATAAATGGAAGTAGTACAAAAACACAATTTTTAGCCTGGGACTCAAAGTAGGTATAAGAACAGGAGGTACTGGAGTGAAACGAAGAGATTCAGCATGCCTTGGGTCTGGCAGACGTCTAGTAGAGGTTGGCAAGCTTCATTCAATGGTATGTTAGGAGTAGGTGGAGGAATAGGTGGCACTGGAGTCGGGGAGAGATTGATGTTTGTCCTCTTGTTACCCTTCTCTGGCTCACTGTGAGTCTGTATAACCAAAGATGTGCCTAACAATCAAAGCAAAACACTCCAAGGCCTAGTTAATGATGTGGCATGTGCAACACAAAAACTAGTTCAGACAATTTAATAATTGCACCTGCAAGCAGCTTTCTAAAGTACTGCAGTCCAAAATATTTTTAATGCTTAATGCAAGACCATTGCTTACTTTACCATTTGATGTTAAGTGCATATTGCTGCAACAGCAAAAGATGAAATGTTTAGTCTTCCAATACCTGCTATGTGAGGCCTATGATTAAATATATCTGCCAACGGTAAGTTTTCTTGTATTTTCAAATGTCGTAGCATGTGTCACATATCTGCAAACACCAAACCTCGGCTTCATTTTTCTTTTCCTAATTACTTCTTTTTCATCTGTTTGTAACTCTGAGGTTTTACAGGTCAGTGAGGCCTTTTCTCTCGACTTAGATGAATTATTAGTCTACCTCTGCAAACTAGCACTGTGTCCAAAATCAATTACTGTTACAACTACAGAGTACACTAGTGTCCATTTTGTGGTGTTGTTTGAATACTCTAGTAAGAGCTATTACTTGGGCTGTCCTGATTAGGTTTTTTTGGCCTTGATCGGGATTGAGTCCTTTAATAGTGGGTATCTGCAGATGCAGAGTCTGAACCAATAAATATATATTAAGATAGCAGCAGAAGATTTGCAATGCTGATTTAATTTGTATCTGACACATTGAGAAGACAGGTGTAGCCTACTGACTTTGGCACACCTTATTTTTCACGAGTTAGTTGATCCAAATATTGAAAGTCCTGGTTCAAAACTACCAGGTTCATAAGGTTACATTATAGATACCGGTGTGTAATAAATTAACGCTTAACAAGGAGAATGCAACTTGTGAAATTGACATGACGTGATCTGCTAGAGAGAAAACATATACATACATAAACATAACTCTGAGGCTGTTGGAATTGGAACTACAAAAACACTCAGTCCAATCATGGTTGGGCAATGGTGTTACTGAGTGACGCTTCATCCTTCACAAATGATCTTTGACGAGTAAAGACACCGGCTGCAGAAAGCACATGGTATGGCATGACAAGGCACGAGTGTTCCACCCCTACGACCCGACCCCAGTCACAATAAATACAATGTATTTGTCACTGAGTTAAACACTGACTGCAACTTGATCACAAAAAATTAATTTACAAAACAAGACAACATTTTCAGTGCTTTTGTCAACAGTTGTTTTTTTTTTTTTTTTTGAATTTTTGAAAGGAAGTAGTGGAACAAGCAGAAACAGCTACAGTGAGCTTACTAATTGTAACTTACTGAAGGTCAGCATATGAATATCAGCTTGAACAAAGAAAAGTCTTGCAAGTTACATTCACCACAAACATAAAAAGACACAAATATCTCATATTTTGGCTTAAGTTTTCAGCAAAGTTAGTCTTTGAATCACTGCTTCTGCTTCTTCACTTCACTTCCTCTGCCACTGCAACCCACTTTGTGGTCGGAGGGGGAATTACATCCGTCCCCAACGCGCCCCCTGGTCTACAGGCTGCAGTCGGACCCTTCTCCACAAAAAATGAACTTGCTTGACATTATTATGTATGAAACTGCCAATCAGATTTATTTGCTAATTAATCAAAGGTGCCAGAACACAGTTCCGGTCCACTTTAACCCCTGTCATCCTCAATCTGAGGAGAGACTTTAGAGTCACAGTCATTGTTGCTATCACTGTCATTGGTGTTGTGGCAGGGGTCTGCCCAGACGGGTAGTTCTGGGTCTGAAAAGTGAAGCCAATGCGGAAGTGCTTCAAAAAGAAGTTTGGTTGCATGGAAGTCCATGTGAAAATGATCCTACTTCTCTCTTGATTTATTACCTCAGTAAACACTTTCCTAATGAGTTTATGGTCTCAATCACTAGTTTCAAGTCTTGTTCAATACAGCATGGTGTTAATTCTGTAAATTATGATCCCATTTCATTTAATGTTGACAATAAAGCAGGGTATGCTTTAAGACATTGCTACATTGTGATTGACAAGTCGTTACAACGGCAACAATGTTGGTTAGATAACGTAAACATGGTGTAACCCCAGATTCACAGAGTACAGGCGTAACCGTAGCTGTTGCTATTTCAGTGTTTAACCAAGCTAGCAGCTAAAAATCCAAGATGGTAACGGTCAAAACGCCAAACTCGAGGCTTCAAAACACGAGTCCACAAACCAATGGGTGGCTACATCCATTATTTTTATACAGTCTCTGGGTCTGCCCTGTTAACTACTGTCTGTTCTGATGTTAATTGACAGTCTTCAGCATTGTCATGGAGTCATTTTTCAAGTGAGAACAATAATAATCACTTCACACCACACACCAAAACGGGCCCTCTAGCTGACTCCAGAGCTTGTATGTTCATGGAGCTTGCCTCGTTTTAATCTTGTCTCTAAGAAGATTATTTGTGACAAAAAAAAAAGTGACTAATAGTAAAAATATTTGTTGACATTCACTAACATAATTAAACTGTTACTGCCTCCAGAGTTACAATATTGTGTACAGAGCAACATTAAGCACATTAAGAAGCCACATCAGCTAATCTCTGTTACAGGTTTACACTATACATATGAGATTTTATCCTACTGCAAGTGTTTTGTATTGTTTCAATCTTTTCACAAATTATCCTTGTAAAGTTAAATTTTTCCAGAAAACAAACATTTTCTACTGAGATGAATGGAGCTGAGTGGTTTGACACAATTGCTCACTCAGCCATGCTATTAAGTTTGAACAAAAGTCTAAATTTTCCCAGAATCCATGGAAAATTAGTTCTACTTAAAATAGTCAAATACTAGACAGCTTTGTGCAAGAGTTAAATTTAGACCTCTATCTGAAGTGTTACCTACTATTAGTTTGCTCTAAACCATAGTCAAAGTCAATCTTTGTGAAACTAACCCCAAATGGCAGCATGTGCAAAGTCGGCAACAACAAGACAGAAGGTGGGGCAAATTCAAAAGAATGAGCTATGTGGGTTGTACCTCTACCAGCCATCTAAGTGTACTGATATCATGAACCTCATCACAGTTTTACATAACTTAGTCTGTAAAATTTCAGTTCATTACTGAGAACCATCAACCTCCAAACGAACAAATATTTGAACCTGAAAGAGACAGGTTGTACTGACAAATGGCGGTGTTTCACACTAACGTTAGCAGTTAGCCTTCATGTTACTGGCTAACAGTTACATTCATGTTAGCAGCTAACACAATGTTACCAGTAAGATAGTAAAATGCAGATAAAAAGCAAGTTGTGGGTAACATTCATTGTAAGATCTCTAATAACAGACGCAGATTTGTTTATTTATTATTCACGCTAGCTAACTTAGTTATCTATTCAGTTAGCTAGCCCGGCTAGCAGATTCAAAACCATATGAAAGTACGTTAACAAACATTAAACCGCATTAAACACTGTTTGACCACAACATTGTTCGCCTTACCGTTATGAATTCTTTCCGAGAGCTGGAGGAAATGCTGCTGTCTGCCTGTTCTGTTGCTTCTCTCTTCTTCGGTCTGAGCAAAGAAAAGAAAAACAATTTGCACACTCATTCCCATCGTTCCGAGCCTTAAATGCTTTAGGCCTTTCTCAATCTGCGTTCTTGTCTGTACCTGTGTTCTTGTGTACTTGTGAAACATCACCAGTCGCAGCCCAAGTATTGTTCCAATCATAGACTGTATATAAATATGGACGACGCGTCTCCGCTTCCTACCGCTGTGCAAAAGTGAAGCTGAAGAAAGATCTCCTTTCCGGGAGCTGCCATCTTGCTTGTGTGACATCATTTGGAGCCAGAGTCGGCGCAGTAGAGTCGGCCCGTGGAACACGCCCCTCAGCCGTTCCGCGGCCTGACGGAGGTTTGAGAGCGGCTGTCATCTCTGTCAATCTTGACGTCAGACCCCCTTTCTATATCGTCAAATAACTAATTAAAAAGAAACTTATAAGAAAAATGAGCACTTGGACAAACATCAGCATGATAAGAACTACCTGAAATGATAGAAACCATCTTTAGGAAAAATTTATTTGACGTGTACTTTGATTTTATAGTTTTGCTCATGTCTCATCCACTAACATGGAGGGGCGGGACTTATGACCTATACAACAGCCAGCCACCAGGGGGCGATCGAAATGTTTTGGCTTCACTTTTGGGGATATATACAGTCTATGGTTCTAATTCAAAGTCCACATTTAGCCAAGTACAGTCTGCCCATTTTATCAAGGTTACATCAGGAGCTGACTTGTGTGGACTTTGGACCAGTCAAGTATCCCAGAGCACATTTCACACCAACTGGCAGCAATGGTGGAGATTTTGAGCCAGGCTAAGCTGTTGTAATTTTGGCTGTAGGACTGTTATGGTTTGTTCACACCAAACATGAAGTGAATTTTTCGCGTGGCAAGAATACATACAAAGTGAATGCAAGGATGGGTGACGCAAATACACAAAATTTGCAATGCATATACATGAAATTCAAGTCATTCATGTATTCACACAATTTGAAAAAATATTCAACTTAAGCGAAAAATTTCTGCTCATCGTTTGGTAGACCGGGGGATTCAGCCGTGGCTTGCTTAAAGACAGCTGTTGAGATCCAGCCAGCTCTGGAGGAGAGAGCAGGGAGCATCGGTGCTGCTGCTGATTTCTGGAGGGATAAACACACATCGGACCACCACACCAGTCACACCGGATTCTACTCTAATCTGGAGCAGTTTACCAGTGGGAGAAGTTTATTCAACTTATTAAACTGATCTGTGTGGCTCTTTACCACTTGCTCTAATGTCTCCGCAGCATTTTGATATATGATATAATTCCTTTTAGAATGTTGGAATGTTGGTTTCACAGATGAAATCTAACAACTGTAACAACTGCCACATTAGTTTGTCTGAATGTAAAGTGAAGCTTAATGTTTTTATTGGACAGAAAAACAGTGCTGCCTCTTGGGCTCTATATGTACATATATCATTACATTTCAATAAATATAAATGTATTAAAATGAACAGATCAGTCTATTTTAAATTTAGTTTTATTTTATTAAGGTACATAACAGTTTGGATTTTTATTATAAGACTGAATGGCAATTTACTGTATCTCTCTGTCAGTGAGGTTATTATCTGTGATAAACAGTGTTAGTGGAGCTTTGGGTTGAGATTATTTTGTCACAGTTCAGTCAGGTAGGTGTGTTGAAGCTGAGCTGGTAATTTGGTGTTTGGTGAATCCAACAGTTATGTATATTCACATTTACAGTGCTGCATGTAGTATATTTGAACCTTGATGCTGTGAGAACTATCCAGTCATCCCATTAGGAACCTATTTACCTGCTAACAAGGTATTCATCCAGTGTTTGTACTTATAAAATAAATAGAAACAATTTATTTGGGTGTAAAAACAGTGGGTTACCATCCTCCATGCATTATCACAAATTCCCCACACTAATCAGAGCACACACAAACACACACACACAAGGAACACCCAGTACATCTGCTCTCTGGGATGATTTATAAGCTGATTCTGACCTGTGGGCACATGACAGTTGCTTTCATTTTCTTCTATATATTTTTCCCCTCATCGCCAAGGTCATTGGTGAGCAAACCCCTCTCCAAGTTTTTCCAGCGTCCTCTTCTTTCACCCTCCTTCCATCCCTCCCTCCCTCGCTCTCCTCGGCCTGATGGCCCCATGAATCATCCCGTCTTCCCCATCGAACTCTCTTCCCACCACAGCCACCCCAACTTCCCCAATCCTTCTTCATTCCCGCTAACAATTTGGTAATGAAATATTGATTTTTAGTTAGATTCAAATGGATGTTATTAACTTTGCATTGATAAATCGCCCCCTTCTCTTTCTTCTTCGTCTCTCCCTCCCTGTGTTTTGGATAGAGCACTGGTAGTAACACCTGATTCACAATAAAGCCAGGAGGCCTGATTTGCTACATGACCTACAATGCTCCTTTTGGAGGCCACTCCCTGTTTGCCCCCCATACATGCACACTCTCACACTCCCACATACCGTCTCTTTGCATTAAAAGCTGTGAATATATACTGATTACCTACTGTGGTCAATGACAGTGGCTTATACCATATTTTATTGAATGCTGTGAACTCAGATGAAGTGCCCTTTTCAGAGTGAGTCATGCATGGCATTGCAACGTCCTCTCCACCTCAAGGCAAACACGATTACTCTATCAGTGCACAATAAGATGTTTTAAAGAGGTAAGGCACTCTCTGCTGCAGTCAGTCCTGATCATTGCATTTTTTTCCAACAACAAAAGATACAGTATAGTTCAGTCTTATTCACAGTTGAATCCAAAAAACAAAAAAAAAGATGGAGGAAAAAAAAAGAACTGTGCTACAGGTCATGTTAATGTGTTCACATTCTACATTTACACACCAAACAGCAAATTGTGGGTTTGGTAGCAATACTTTTATCTTTAACTTCTCCCAGGCAAAATAAAAAGAAATAAAAAATTAAAACAATTTAATTAAATTAATAAATGGCTTCGGTATTTCTCCACCAGAGTTTGGCCTTCACATAACTTCCTCTTAGAGTGGTGAATGTTTTTAAACTGTATTTACATGATCATAAAATTTGCAGAAAATATAATGTATCAGTTAAATGAATAAATAAATGTAGAAAATATATATAAATTTATAAATAAATTAATTAATTATATATATATTTTTTGGTGGATAGTCAAAACTTTCTTAAGGGGGAATATGGACTTCAGTATTTCTAAAATCCAAGTTACTGCTCTGTGTGTATCTGACACCATGGTCCATGATCCAAAACAAATACAATATATATAAAACTGATATAAATATGTCATAATACAATGCACTGCAAATCAAATCTGACTCCATTTGATTCAGCTGTGATTTAACATTGATTCAGCTCAGATTTTATATTTTTAATTGTTGAAGAAGAACATCAAAAGAAACTCAAGACTGGACTCAAATACAACATCCCTACTTGCAAAAAGAAACACATGGTGCTCTGGTAAAGAAAGACTCTTTGGGAACCGGTAGGTTGTCGCTCATGCACGGTGCTTCTAATTCCAGACGCTTGCTTTTTTTGTGTGTGTGTGTGTATATTTGTGTGTCTGTGTGTCAATTTATTCTCTGAAATGACTGATAGCTTTTCTAGGCTTCAGTTCGGTGGCTGACTGAAGGAAATCTCAGTGGCTGTAATTTGTTCCCTTTAGATGTGTTTGTTTTGTCTCTGACAGTGTTGCTGAAATGGAACTGTCAGCTGGAAGACAGACTTTGAACATGAAGGCTTTCATTTCAACAACGGCTGTAGTTAATGTTCAACAATGTGAGTTCGCTAACTCAACTGATATGTTTATTGGCGCTCTCTGTTTTCTGATGGTCTTGTGTCATTCTGTAATCACACATTTTCTTTCATAACATTGCACAAAAATTGATTTCATTGATTTAATAAATGACAACATTTCAATTAATTTTTCACGTATCAAAAATGTACATAAATGTGTTTCCTGCGTGGCCTGCTTGCTACGCTGGACGCCGCAGCATAGCTTCTTCCACACACCAACACACACACATCCCACCCCCATCCCTATCCAGTATTAAAACCAGCTATTTGACACAAGATGGACGTGGTGGACAGGCAGAGCCCAGGGGACACAACCGGGGTTGCATATGAGGCGTCCGTTACTGGGAGGGCCATTTACATTTCTCTCTGCGCGTTTTCTCTGACAGCGACACAATTTCCTGTTCCGTCTGGCGAGCTTTTGACTGCGAGCCAGGGACTGAAATGTAATCTTTGGGGCTCACAGAGCGCTCGGCCTCCCCTGAGTATTTCCCCACCAAAACCTTGAACTCTGCTCGGGTAATCTTTTATTCCAGGGACCTGGTGTTTTTTAGCCTGAGAAACAATGGAGCACTTTAAAACAGACTGACTAATATCCTGGCTATAAGATTACTCCGCTAGCCTCAGGTTGGATTATGCACACACACATACACCACACACACCTACGACCTACAGTACAAGCATTCAGATTACAAGCCACTCCTGCTGTTCTGTCTGACCATCTGCTTGCCAGTCTTTTTTTTTCCGTATTGGTATAAGTTTTAATATATTTCCAGCCATGCATGCACTGGAAGATTGAAGGAGAGAGAATAAGAGAGAGAGAGAGAAAAGTATTATGTGTCTTTACCATGACCTGGAATGTGGCTGGGGAACGTCGTGTTTTAGGTCATGTTGATTTCTCAGGAGAAAGGCTCTCTATAGGTTTATAGTAACAAGGAAACATGGTCTCTCTCTGCTGCCTCTGTGATTTATGTTTAGACAACAGATCACTGTGCCAGACAGCCTCACACATTATGACACTGTGCACACGATGCACTTACTGCTGGGCTTGTTTGTGACAGTGAGTGGCACCATTTAAATAGATACGTGCCTTATCTATCCTACTTACACAAGAAAATTTGTAGTATTTTTGCCCTAGAACACTGTAGGTTCTTTTGTATTGGACATTGTTTTCATATTGTTTTAAAGGGCCGTAACATTTTTTTACCGCTAATGGTAGTTAGTCATGCAGGTAGCTTCAGTTTTATTTGACAAGGTTGGATGTGAATGGATGTTTGTGGTGTTCAAAGCACTGAAAAATTCTGCAGGAATGTGACTCACCAAAGACAACGGCTGAATTCAGATGTGTAGGGCTTGGCATCATCCTGGTGCGTATGCAGGTAATGCTAACCAAATGGGACCCTCTCCTTAAAATATTGCTCCACAGCCCTTCTATTGGTCAAAAACTTCTTAAGGTACCTTTAAGTCACATCTCATGGTGTATTTTATTTCCTTGCTGCCAGGCATGCTTGCAGACTTGACATGTTGATGGAAAGCACTTCAGACACATACAGTTTGTACAGGTGTTCTACGGTACTTATAAACATGGTCCACTGTGGTCCATGCAGTCCACAGAGACAGGCATTAATTGGTGAGCCAATGTCACCGTGACAAAGGATAATTCACAGACCTCACGGTGAACTGTTTTCACTTTCTACAAAAGAAATCAGCTACTGAGGTACTGTGATCAGACAGTGCTTTTTGCAAGTTGCAAAATGCGAGGTGCACTGCACTGCCACCAAATCACCTGTCCTTAGCCCAACCATTATTTTGCTGTGAAGAAAACTCACCCCAGGCCTGCTGTTTTCTGTTCAGAGCATGGTAACTACCATTAAAGTCATATAGCTGCAGGTATCCAGCAACAGCCACCAGTAGTTTGTCCTCCATGATTATCTCCACTTGTCGTCACCACCACAGAAGGCCCGTCTCTCAATTCATCTGATTGGACAATGAAAAAAAAAAAACACAAATAATGTTAGGTGCTTTTCTGCTCTGAGTGGAAGTTTTTTCAACTCAAAGCACTCAGGGCGCTCTTGCAAAAACACGAGGCGCTCAGCAACGCAACAGCAGTGAGCAAAAAGTTTCGCTCTCATTGAAAACATTTGCAAAAAGCCACCACAGGCTGCTAAAAAGCACTTTGTCTGATCAGGACCTGACAGTGAAGTCTTTGGATTTCCAGTGAAGCATGCAAATTTTCAGGATTTGGAGTGCCACAAATGAAATTCCATTCACCTCCATTTTATTGGGTTGGTGACAGAAATCTCATACAAATATGTCAAAACCTGAGTGCAAAACCCCCCCAACTTTTTCTGCATTGCCAGGTACCATTGGAGGTGAGAAAATATGGGGTTTTTATAATTTGGGTGAACTAAGCCTTCAAGCTACATTTTCAAGTGCGTAGAATTAGTCCAGCAGTTCCCTCTTACCTCGGGTAACATTGACGTTACTGTTATTGATATGTCACTGTAAAAGAAATTCTATAAATGTTTAAGACCATGCCCTCAGTGATCAATACAAGCAGCGTGAAGCGTCCAGTGAGACTGTAAAGCAGAACACTGACGGCACAGCATATAATCCTACTGCATCCCCTTAGATTGTTTTACGATAGTGTGACCTTTGTTAGGCTTTGGAAGATGCACACCCCTTCATCTGCTCCCTGGCTCAGTGCTGTAAGGACATATTAAATCAAGATAGGACTGCTGTATTAAGTAGGGAGACTGTCTCATGCTACATGTAGATAACCTTGTGTTATTAGCTCCCTGATGGCCAATCAATACGCCACTTCCTAGCTGCGGAGGATGAACCAAGTCCCTCACCTAGATAATCATCTCTCACTGTCTGACACCGAATAATTGGTAGCCTCTCAATCCCAGCTTGGTTGACAAGGGTGGTTTGCATATTAAAAACATTGCACTAACAGTCTATCATTCTGAGAGAATAAACATGCATATACATAATATTTTGAGATAATTGAGCTGGGATGCATCACCAAACCCCAAGGAACAAAAATAGCTTGATAAAGAGAAGCTGGGGATGAGCTTTGCTTAAAGTGTGCTGCTGATTATTGCTGTGATGCTATGCATAGTGAGTGAAGGATGGTGTT
Source organism: Thunnus albacares (assembly GCF_914725855.1). Taxonomy (NCBI): domain Eukaryota; kingdom Metazoa; phylum Chordata; class Actinopteri; order Scombriformes; family Scombridae; genus Thunnus; species Thunnus albacares. The sequence continues at coordinate 5,781,223 of NC_058106.1, read as the reverse complement.
TATGACTGTGTCGGGAAAAAAAGGACTGCAGCAGAGAGTTGAGTCCCTGATGGCCATCTCTCTATGGAGTGGAGACATCTTCTTCCCACCGAGCGGCGGGTCCCCAGCGGATGGAATTGACATGGATGATGAGGATGGTGATGATGTTTAAACGAAAAACTCCCTGTCCATCTGTCCACATCTGCTGCCTCTCACGCTGCTGCTCTTCTCTCTACATTTTGTTTCTTCTCTCTTTCTCCTCATGTAAGCACACTTCTTCCCTCTTCTTACAAAGAACTCTGTGGTACATTTGTACACAGCTGTGTCTGTTTATGTGTCTCTCTCTTTTTTTTTTTTAATAATAATATATAATGCCAGATATTTAAACAAGTGGTCTAAATTTCATTCGCAATTCATGCATACGCCTTCAAAGCTGCCTTATTTTACACAAAAAAACTGGCTCCAGAAAGAATTCCCCAGTGAGGTTAAAAGAACTCTTTAATTATAGAGTTCAATAAGGAGCTCATCAATCAGGCTACTATTAAAAACATGCAGCAATTAAAGGGAATCCTAGATGACTCCCAACAAGAGTTATATTGAATAAAATGTAATTTAAAAAAAAATAGTTTTAAGGGACTATCTTTATAAGTGGTTCTAAGAAAGGCCTTTCAATGCTTTTATTATGAATCCTAAATTATTAGTGTCTTTAAGAACCCTCCATAAGGCGCATCTACAAGGATTATTCTGTTCTTTAGCTGTGCAAAAACAAATAATTTACCAAGTTAAGTCCCTTGAGCTGCCCAACTGCAACCAAGCTTGTGTGCAATATTAAACCATGTTTTTGCAAGCTAATATAATATGCAGTCAAATGATAATAGTGAGCTTGTGGTGTACTACTAGTGTCCCATGTGACATAAAACCTAGAAATGCTCACCTTAGATGATTTCTGGTGTCACTTTCAATAATCAATTCATACTGAATTATATCCATTGTTAAAACTTCTATAAAAAGTCATAAAACAATCCAGGACCAGTGTAGTCTATAAGATAACATTATAATCATAGGTCACACAGCCAATGGTGCTAGCACGTTTGCCTAATAGTGGTAGTGCTAGCACGGCTACCCATGTTGGACATGAACCTTGACCTCAATAAATAGTTCTCAAGTACTCCTGCAGCATAATACAGTTCTCTGCTGTCCATGCATATGTATGTACAGAGCACTAAGTGACAGCGTTCCCCAGTAGCCTGCATAACAACAACATCCACGGTTCAATTCTGGGAGTGCACCCTTGATGTGCATCACCCCCACATTTCTCTCCCACTTTGAACACTTGGTGACAAGTGCATTGCATGTTGCTACCATAGTTAGCTGTTCTGTTGGTTTCACACAGGCACATTAGCTTACATTTCTTGTGGACAAAAATACATAAAGCTAACCGCGCTAGCATCAAATGGAAGCTGTGTAGTTCTTCTGCCATTTTCTCCAAAGTTCTGTGTTAGTTGACACTTCTCTTACCTCCCTGTGGAAGGGTAAAGCAAACAGACAAACAAGAAACAGAAACATCAATATGCGTGTTCAATCATGGAGTTTTCAAACTGTGAAGGACTGCAAAGTAAGCCAACACTGGCATTGACCTCTTATGTCTAGACTGGAGTTTCTTAAGGTCACTTGGTTGTTCTCTGTGGAATCAAACATTGGCTGGCAGGGTAAACTTTAGATATAGCTGTCATCTCTCTGTCTTTGCCTCCCATGGTGGTACTGAGGGCATGTGTGTTTGTGCCAGTCTTACAAGGGCAACATCAAGCCACAGTGTGAGTGTCAAAGTGAGAGAAGGGCTGCTCTAATATCAAAACATATGGAGATCACTGCCAGAAGTGGCAGCACTTGTGCTTCCAGGATGGAAGCTGGATGGTGGATGGTGTGGAAGCTGACAGCCAGCAGAGTGCCCACCCACAGGGGCTGCTGTTCCTGGGGCACGGCTGCGGCCAGGCGCCAGGGGAGCTCCAAGGAAGCTCCAGACTTGGAGGGGTGTGGGGGCGGATGCTGTCATTGCTGGATCAGTGGCAGAGGCGGATACCATGGACCCAGGTTCAGTACACAGCACTCAGGGGACAATTCAAATGGAGCACAGAGGCTGGGTCTGCTAACCTCTGCAATACAGCACAGACGCACTAAGTCAGTGTCACACAAACACATCCACACATATATACTGTACATATACGCACATGCAGTCACACAAATGCATACAAATAAATGTATACAAATTATTTTGAGTATGTATGTGTATGAAGTTGTACACCAGTGTTTGAATTACAGGGTCAGATCCGCCCCGAAAGTGACCTGACGCCACTCAAAGCAATACAATTTCAAATCTAGGGGGGCAAAAAACAGTAGGATCCTCCACTCATTCTTAAACGCATTTATTCACACACTTACTAGTGAACAGACACGCACAACTTTTCAGGAGATTATCATATTACCGTGTTAAACAATACCAAGCAAACGTGCATATTCACAACAAAAACATTAATGAAATACGCAGATGGCAGAATGCTTTAAATAGTTTGACTAACTGATTTGAAATATTTTTGATTTGAAGGTGCATTTATAGTCATGTAGATTCTATTCTCATATATTATGGGAATAGAAATATGTAATTTTCCTCTAATGTTAAAATGAAGCAAGCTGGTTTAATGGAAATTACCATTTGTTTTGAGGGAAACAGCACTAATGTGTAAAAATTGTCATATAAATATTGTCAATTAGTTCAGACTTGATATAGCTGTCAGTTCCAATCATCCTTTGAATGTTGTTTGTATCCCATTTTCACACATCATCATGATTTCTGTCAAGTTTGATTGTTTCTGAGTAAGAGTAATTACACTGAGCTCAGAGTAACCTTCCATTATATAAACATCCATATGTTGTTCCTCTCATCAGGTACATACCGTATGTTCTGCCCTCGTCAAAAAGTTACCTTCCTTCACTAGACAGACAGATAACTCCTTCAACACACTGTAGTCAATGAAGGATGGATATATTGTGCACCACCATTTGTGTTGATAGTATGAGAATGAAGTAATTCCGAAATGAAAAAAGAAAATAAAAGAAACAATGAGTATGATAAGCTTCATTAATATGCATATAGTGCATGACACAAAAAAAACATGGCCTAACCTAGCCATCCACACAAAATATAAACATCGACACAAATATAGGTATCTTATAAAAACTGCACTTAATGCTTCTATACCAAAAGAAGATGGATATAGATGCTTTAACTACACAGTTCCACAATGTGCTAGCTACCAAGGAGTGCAAGGAAAACAAAAACAGTCTCCTACAGGGTTCAAAGGGCAAGCAATGTGGCCCATATCATGCAAAACAGAGTAAGCACCACCTAGTGGGTGCAGAATGAGCTGAAAGTTTTTTCTCAGGTCAGAACATGTATAGAAAACTTAATATGAAATGCAAAGTAATCAAAGAGGTAGGGGTTTCCATAGATATAGCACATAGTGTAAAATATTGTAAATATGTTTATTTAAATGTATTGTTAATAATTTTGTATTATAAAAAGGTAGAAAAACATCTTGGGAAGTGTCAGAGATGTTTCTTTTTGTATCAGTTGTAAGCAGTTCAAGAGTAAAGACCACATCAATATAAAATATAAATTCCTACCTTTTGGTTTCATTTTTTTTTTCTCAAAGAACACAGGACATGTGATTTACAGATTTACAGTATATGTATGCAATTTAATTTCAGTTTGACTTTAAAGGATCAGGCTGGAAAAATCATTGACAATTTCTCATTGTCAACAATTACCCTGAAGAAACCAAAAGAAACAATATGTTAGTTTGTTTCGCAGTACTTTTTGACTTCTCTGACATGTCTGTGGCTCTCAGTCCCAAGTTCAGTGGTTTCTATCGAAGAATGTGACAAACCCACCCACGCTGTCTGCCTGCCTTTCCTTGTTTCCTGTGTGTTCTGTACATAGTTGGAAGGGAGAGTTGAGTGGCTTGCTTGCTCGAACCTGCGATATCTGTGCTGGGCCGGACTGCCCTTTTGAGCCTTTCTCTCTCTCTTTCTCTGTGGGCTCCTAGCAACCTCCTCTACCTTCCTCCTGTGCCATACTTACACTCACCCATGCATTAAAAACACTTCTGACTTCTGCTCTACTTACAAATTTCATGGTTATGTTTAATTATTTGGTTTTAATAAATTGTTTTTTGTATTGTAATTCTCTGTGTGGCCTCCGTTTTTGTTGCCAGCCTTGAGTTAGGCAGGATATGATTCTCACTTGGTTCAAATCCAGGATGAAGTTGGCAAGTGTTGTTTTCATATCTTTAGTGAAAGGAGGGGTTTCCAAAAATACATGGTTTCAGCCAAGTGGCTTCCACATCTGGTGTGTCTGCATATTTGTTGAACATTTTTTATTTGATTAAATCATCTGTAAGCTCCAGACACCATGGTTCTTGTTTCTTGTCACCATCTGGAGTCTTGAGGGTATGATGCACACAAACTGGACAACTTAGATCTGCAGCAGATTCCTTAGCAACAATGAGTCCCAGTCCATGTCTGCAGAACTGTTGAGGGATTTTTTTTTAGATTGTTCTCACAAGAAAAACAACACAATAGGTTGTATTGTCAGTCGCCCAAAAACAACATATAGTCACACTTGAGTGACAGATGCAATCTAGCGGCCGTAGCAATTATGACCTGGAGCAGTGGCGCAATTGTGATGACGTCTATATAATTTTATAAATTTCCTCATTTGGAAATGAAGCTGTTTGTTTCCCGACCGCAAGTCGGGACAGTTTTTTAAAAACCAGAACTATGATTTTCCCCTAACCTTAACCCTGAGGTTATTACTGTAGCCATGACGACGAAGGAGGTCTAACTTTAAGGGCGTAGTAACTCTTAACAAAGTGATCATTTTAATCCAAACCATCATCTTTACCTAAACTCAACCAAGTTGTTTTCATGGCTAAACCTAACCAGACCTTAACCATAGCATTATCACATGATAAAACAACAGTGATTTGTAATGGTTTTGGAAAGCACATACAGATTGTATTCTGCTGATTACTGCTGATAGGGGCATAATATTAGAAAATGCTTGTTTGTGTCATTAAGAGGATTTGATGTTTTTTTCAGAGGTGGTTTCTCTCTGAGGTCAAAGGAAGCCTGGACTATATATATTCTAATAAAGAAAACAAAATTTATTATTCCCACATATGTGTCTTTTACTGATTTTTGCCAATCCCTTGTCATCAAAACATCATATTTTTCTTCTATAGCTGGTGTAGCGAATGAAACAGCACTCCTCTGCTGCGTGTATTACAATGTGTGTTTGATGTCCTGCGCTCTGTCTAGTGGTCAGTGAAATGCATCGCTCACTAGAGGCCAACTTTGACTGAGAAAAAAAGTAAAAGTTTTAGCCAATCAGATTGAGGCAAGGCCTGACCAAGTTCAACATAGAGACAGAGCACAATTAAGTCCACCCTGGGGGGGGAAACAATTAATCGCTCTCCATTAACTTTGCATTTCCTGACAATGCCTCCTTGTCACTTCTGTCTGTTAGCAAACAACATAAAAATACCTAAAAGCTGCTGTGTACTACTAACAGGGTAAAGAACCCAGAACTAAGCTTTTATAAGCTGCCGAACCGAAGTTGATGCTTTATGAAGACAAAGTGGATAACATTACAAGGCTGTATGGACAGCCTGCAGCTCAACAACCTCCGTAAAAATGACACATATACCTGCTCACGCTGCTAGTCACAGAGAATACACATGAAAGTAAAAACAGAACAGCTGTTTAATTGAAATGTATGCAGTGTTTGTAATAGACGTTTAAATCACAGAATAGCTAACCTGCATTCAACTGAAATGCTAACTGTAAAAAGAGCCCAAATGGGAAACGATTGCATGTCTGTGTGGGTAATTTCCCGTCTATGTTTAAAAACTCATCGCCATATCAGCTGTGAAAAATGTCATGCCAGCCAGAGTTTGCGACACAATTTCTTTACTGTTAGACGTGATGTCCGCCCTTGCATTCATGTATTGCATCATGGCATATACAAGGTAAGGGGTTTCAGCATATTGTTTTCCCCTCTGGTGGGCGTGGTTTTCAGAGTATGACATGTTGCAAAATGTCTCCATTGAACGGTGAATTCATCATAAAAAAAAACAAACAAAAAAAAAACAAGGGAGGCCAGGTTGAACCTGCTGGTGGGACCAGTCAGCAAGTTAGCAGAATGGATGGAGATGGGGACCTTGAGTTTCTCATAAAAGAATTTTTTATTAAACTTGCTTTTCAGCTGCAACTGAAGCTCAAACAGAACTGGAGGCCTACCCCAAAGCTGGACCTGACTCAGGAGTTAAGGGAAAAGCTTGGTCTTTTTGTGATGGGAACTACACTAGAACAGAATGGCTAACAGGAAGCGCAAAGCTAAACCTGCTTCTCTGCTGGCCTTGTCTCCTGTTTAACCGGTCAAGCTGCTCCTTGAACAACTCATGGAACACAACAGGATTTGTTCATCTGGCAAACCTTTCATGGACCATAGAGAGGCATTCAAAGTCCCAAAGTCATATTACATCTGAAGTCAAACACAGACTTTTTGTAAGGATACATGAAATTTCAACAAGTAGAAGTGAGTAAAAAGGATTTATTTTTGACACATAGGCTCCTCTGTCCCTGCTGTCACTGGCCCACCATGGCCTCTGTTTTGATAATGTGAGTTGTTGTCTTTAAAACATATTTTTTTGTTATATGATCCATCTTATGTTTTAGTTATTGTTTTTTTTTGCAAAAGGTTATATACATCATTTCATATATATATATTTTGGGGAGCATGATCACTTAGTTGTCTTAATTACTTCACTTTGGCTACAAATGCATTCACTCTTATCATATGAGGTCCATACTATGTATACTAGTACACATATTGGACTATTAGCAGTCTGAGCATTACAACCACATACTGTGTTAATATCCAATTAATTGTGATATTTATACACAATTAAGTGTGTCTGAAAAGCTTTGTGTTCATTCTTTAGATGATGAGAAGAAACTCAGAGGCAGCGTCATATTTTAGCCTGTATAGATAGTATGTGATTACGCATGCATCCTTTAGAGCAAACGGCATTGATGCTTCTTGTTGATAGCAGTTAATTTGTTGGAGATATCCCCTCACATAATTCCTCTGTTACTAATATCCAGTGTTTATGACTGTGAGAAGTTTGCACGTGTAGCACAGTATTTGGAGAGAGAAAATAAATCACACCTTGTGTTGTTTTGTAGTCCACAAAAGCCTTGTAAGAGCCTTTTGTTCCCGACAAATAGGATATAAGTGCAAATGAGAAGCCACAGTAATGGCACTTGTTCATTCTGGTTTATGAAAGCAAGTAACTGTGGCAACGTTTACATGGATCCTAATATTACACTAATAATCAGAATAATGTTTTGACATATCGCCCCGATGTATTCATCACTTTCATCACACAGCTGTTCTGATTAAATGCGTCAGTGCATGTAAACACCAGAACGTATTGAATTACATCCCATGTAAAGAGGTGACCTGAAATCTTCAATCGGAATGATTTCCAATCAGAATGAAAAAAAGTGTGAAGCTTATGATATCTCCATGTGGTTATATGGAGATTTAATCTTCATAAGATCACCATCATATAATGATTTGATCTCCATACCAAACTGACTGGCTTCCTCTGTAATATTTGCCACACAACACCACTTGTTTTTTCATATAAACATTTTGTGAACATTTAAAATTTGAACATTTAGTACATGGTCTATTTTCCTCAAATTCGCTTTTTGGGCGACAACAGCTGTTTCATTTATTAGCATTATAACTCACTGTCAGCGCTGAGGTTTGTCCATAAACTAAATACACAAGGTGGCAATAGACCGATTCAACTCAACAGCTGAATGTGCTGTAAACAGTCACCTCTGGTTTACACAAGAGCCAGGGGTGTGGATGTGTGGTCACATGCGTATGTGCATGCATGTGTGGGTCCATGTCCATTTCGTGTGTGGACGATATTGACAGTATACTGACAGGATGTTGATTATCCAGCTTGCGGGAGGCTGAGGCCTGTCTGGACGTCAGGTGGGAGTCACAACACCGAGGAGTGATGAGACAATCAGACAGAGAGGGAGAGAGAGAGAGGAGGGCATATGTCAGGGGGAGAGGACAATGACAATAAGCTGTCTGTCTCAGCTGACATGAACACAGCACTATTAGGATCAGATTAGCTACAGCACTGCTCAGAAATGTGGAACCCACACAAACAAACATCCACTTACACTGTACATACATACACTTCAGATACAGCCTCTCCTTCACCCCTGGATTCATCCCTTTTTTTTAAAAACTTAATACTGATTTATAGCACATTTTGTTGATACAGCACACTAATAAGAATGTTCTGTTGCGGCAAAATCGTTCTGTTGCCTCCATGTTTTATGGTGTCAACATCCCATAAAGCTGCTATAATCAATATTTTTATATTAAAAATGGATCAAATGACTAGGCTACATGTAATGTGAAAAGAGTTGTTCACAGAATCTGCAGTGCCCCTCATATCTAGACTGAGCCCTTTTTACATCTTTCAGTTCATTGTTTTGGTTTTACAGCCCTCAACTTGTTTTGACTGTTTTGATTCAGTCTTGCAGCTCTCATCAGCATCATTTCCACAAGCAGGCAGCTGTTTTCAGCTAAAAGGCTCTGATGAACCCACTGTACACTACCTGACCAGCACCAAACGGCAGACAGACAAACATGACTCCAATTGAATGCAAATGTTACTCCATGGGCCTGTATCACAAAGCAAGATCAATGGGTTAGCCAACTATCTTTGGGCTAAACTCAAGTTTTACAGTATGAAGCTGGCTCACTTTCAACCCGGGCAGATCACCTGAGGATCACCTGAGGTTGTTGATTGTAATGAGCAACTCTGCCTCTTTCATGGCTGGATAGAAAAATCCAGAGTTAACAGAGCCAGTTGATAACCAGCTCTGTGGTATTGGTTATACTCTTAATACTCTCAGGTTCATCAAAGCTAGATATCCCAAATAGAGCCAGACTAAGTTGATCTTCATGTGACAGGCCCCATCCTGCTGGATGTGTAAACAGGCAATCATCTGCTAACACAATTTGTCAGGGAATTTGCTTTTTAGGATTTAGCTAGTACAACTTGAGGATGATTGTGAACTGGTTTCAGTCTAATCATGATGGCAAGGAAGTGAGTACATTTTGATTTATTGAACTCTTGCTTGTTAACCAACAGATGGTGGTGATAATGTGCTAAGAAACATAGAGATGCACCAATAGAGGCAGTGAAGAAGAAGATAGCTGGCAAGTAACTCTGGATCTAAACAATGCAGGATTTAAAATATCTCTAAAATCTGCAAATATTTTATGAAGACCCTGTGTTAGACGTCACAGATACACCCAGGGTTAGTTTTCCTGAGTAACACTGAATGTAAACATAACTTGTGTTATGGGACAGTCGTGGTGTACCAAAAAAGCATATTGTGTATTATTATAAGTATTCAAAAACCATACTTACTTGCCCATCCCTATTGTGTAGTGAGTATGAAGGTAGTATGACATTTTTGGGCCTCATATTCCATGTGCATGAGACAAAGGCAGGCATGCAGGCCTGCCTCAGTCACAAAGCCTCATAACAAGGAAGGGCACACTGTCAAACAAAGGAAGTCCAAAATGGACTCCATCTCCCAGTATGCTTTGCTCAGTTTGCACCTTGGTGTGAAATCGTCTCTCATTGGCAGAGACGCACCAACACCACCGGAAGTCATGGCAACGCAGCCGTGACGTCACCGCCCCTTTAATTACCGGTTGAATGAATTCAACATCACCATTCCATTGTAACTGCACAGCAGGAAGCTTTGCTTTCTTGGTGAGACAGTTTATTAAAGGAGGTAAGCCCGTGCACATGTCCCTCAGATATTAGCATTTTAGGTGAACTCTTTTATGAGTCAACTTCACTGTCTGGTTTTTGGTCCCAGTTTCCAGGTGGTGCCCTGTTATTATGAATTCATATTAATAATTTTAGTAATTTTAATAATTAATAATTATCTCTATATTATTAACTAATAACCAGCCGTGTTCCTCCCAGATCCAACAACATAATTGATTCTTACTGCAGTTTACAAGGCAGTTTTGAATTTTACTCACAATTATTGTCTCCTCCTGTGGGTGTATTATAATAATAGTGCAACTCTATGACTATAGCACATATCATACATAAAGATGCAACACAGTGTGGATGAATGTATAACTATCTTTTGTGTACCCACTTGCCTTTTAGGGGGCACAGGACACCCATTTTAGTTGAAGTCTACCTTTAATGCAGGCTGTTTGAGTGAATTCTACTATTTCCCTGCACCGTCCTAAATTGCACAAGGTTCTGGATCAAATATGTTTGTGGCCAGATGTTTACTGTCTGTCAATAATCTTTAATATGTGCTGATTATAAAATTGATGTAGAAACCAAAGGAAGCATGAAATGGTTCCTTACTGATTTCGACAGAAAGATTCTTCAAAGTTTTTTTTATACCATGGCCTTCAGCTGAAAAGTTTGTATTGTATTTATCTACATATGCTCCATATGTTTTATCATATTATGCACAGTGAGCCTCCCTTCTCAACAAGAACTTTAGTATGTTCCATATATTCGTTCCTTTGTTTTATTTTTTTATGTTTTTATTTTCCTCCATTGGATTAAAATCCACTGAAATGAGCATGTTCCATTATTTGTACAATCTTTAATTATGCATTAGGCTGTGGTGTGCACATTAAAAAGATGCAACTAAAATGCTCATTAAATTTGCATAAGCGACAGCATTTAAACTGAGTACAAATACATAGGCAGAGGTCCATTTACCACCCCGTAGATGAAAGGGCATGGGATATTAAGAGGTGGGGCTGTGTCTGAATTCACAGAGAAACCCCTAATCTTACTCAATTGTCCTTCGCCAACTAATTGACTTTTAATTAATCCCCTTGATATTTGGATAAGCACAGACCTTAGCAATAGGTGCTGAGTAGAAACCCTGCACAGTGGAATAAAGTGATCTTTGCACATAGGTGAGCCAAACTGTTTCACTCCCCTGGAAATATTATGTTGTGAAAACTGTGGTTTCCAAGGAGCGTCAACTTCTTCAGAATTAAAATTATACATCTAAAAAAGAAATCATGAATAGAATAGGTGTGAATTATATTGCAGTGAATCTATATGCTTAAGGCCTAGACATTTTTGACTGCCAAGACTGTCATTTTTCAGGACTGATATAAACACATTTATCAGCAGTTTTTATTTGAAGATGTTAGTAATGTATGTTGGTAAATGGAAATAATAAAAGGATACAGGTGATGCACTTGAAGCCTGCAAAAATGCAGATGACAACATGTCATTTAGTTTGTCTCAGCTAACTCGAAGTTGACACCTTTGAAAGGCAGGCAAGTGGGTACACAAAAGATAGTTATACATTCATCCATTTTCTGCTGCTTATCCAGCACCGGGGTCACGGTGGCATCAGACTGAGGAAGGAAACCCAGACATCCTTCACCCTTGCAACACCCTCCAGCTCCTCCTGGGGTATCTCAGCCATTCCCAGGTCAGAAGAGATATGTAGTCCCTCCAGCATGTTCTGGGTCTGCCCCGGGTTCTCCTACCAGTTGGAGGTGCCTGGAACACCTCCAGAAGGAGGTGTCCAGGAGACATCCTAACCAGATGCCCAAACCACCTCAGCTGGCTCCTTTCGATGTGAAGGAGCTGCAGCTCTACTCTGAGCTCCCCCCAGATGTTCGAACTCCACCCAAGGTGTGTTGAAGCCAACAGAACCAAATCATCTGCAAAAAGCAGTGAAAAAATCCTAAGGTCCCCAAACCAGACACTCTCTTCCCCCCGGCTGCACATTGTGATTCTGTCCATGAAAATCACAAACAGTATTGGTGACAAGGGACAAACCTGACGGGGCCCAACACCCACTGAGAACTTGCTGCTGAGAATATAGCTCTCACATAAGGACCGAATGGCTCACAGCAACGGCCCCGGTACCCCATACTCCCACAGCACAGCCCACAAGGTGCCCCAAAATGCTCACATCAAGACTTTAACATGCTCCCAATGACAATGTTAATATGCTGACATTTAGCATGTACAATGTTTACAAAGTTGACTTTGTTTAGCATGTTAGCATGCAAACATTTGCACAAATTAGCACACAAAGTACAGCTGAGGCTGATGGGAATGTCTTAGTTTTGCAGGTATTTGGTCATAAACTAAAGAATTGAACAAAGAAAAAACTTTGACTTAATGATGGCGCCGGATAAAAAGTCAAGGCGTCACCAAACTAAATAGGATACATATGTATATACATGTCTATACAAAATCAAAAAAGTCAAAACTTAAACCTGCTGGTAGCTCAAGAGGAAAAATGATTAAAATGGGATTGAAGGTTCAGCCCAGCTGGGTTAACAATTAGGTAATCAGTTGAGAGGGATTTATTCCACAACCATGTAAATAAATACATGCATCAAACAGCGTTAAAACATGTGCACGTCATCCACAGATACAGTGATTTGAAGTTCAAAGCAATGATAAAACCTTTTTTTCTTGGGTAATTTAGTCTTGATAGACCTCAGTATGCTGTATTTAGATAATGATTAAATAAATTCACAGACAGGTGACAAATGAAATGACAAACCTGAATAAATGATTGGAGAAATATAACAGGTTGAGGTGCTTCTGAGAGGTCACTGAGGGATTTCATGCATATAAAAATAATTTGAATCATATGTTTTGCTGATCTGGTGCCTTCATAATCTGGCATCACAGGCCAGTTGAGCATCTGTGAGAGATTTCAAACCAACATGTTAGATCATCATCAAAACATCAAATGAGGGAATATCTTTTGGAAGAATGGTGTTCACCTCTCCACAAGAGCTCTGAGGAGTTTCTATCATGATGGTTTGTGTTGGTGTTTCATTTAATTTGTCAGCTGATCAACCATTTCCTCCCTCCATGTTCCAAGTGAACTTTAGCTGAACTTACAGTGCAGTGGGAGCAAGGTTAGGTGCATGTTAATCATGTTTTTGTCAAAGGGGAACTATCAAACACGCTCAAGGGTTGTGAGTTTGTGTGTTTATGTGTTTTGCATCACAGCATGCATGTACAGGTGTGTATGTGAGTGTAAACTTGTACACATGCAGCTTTGTGTGCTCCTTTGAGTTTATGCCATTTAGGTTCACTTTACTATACCCAATATAAAAATCCCATGGTAAATAACTAGAGGCAGTAGGTGGTGAAGGTGTGTAGGGAGATTATTGTGTGTGGGAGGTGTAATGAAGGATGAATAGGGAATGCTGAATGTAGAGAGATCAAGGGCACAGAAAGAGAGAGAGAGGGAAGGAGAGGGAGAGGATAAGAGAGCAACAGACAGAAAGAGAGATAAAGAGGGGTGATGGACATGTCTCATCCTCTCTCTGACAGCTTCATCAATAGCCTCAGGACACACACACACACACACACACATACATCCGTCTCCTGTGTGTGATTGACAACTAGCAGGTGCTGGGTGAATGAAGTTGTCAGGCTGGCTGCTGATCAGCTGTGCGTCGCCGTAACAACAGCTGAAGGCTCAGCTTGACGCGTCGCTGCACTTGAAGGTGATCTCTTGTTTTGCCATAGTGTGTGTGTGTGAGGGAGAGAGAGAGAGAAAGGGAAATCTAAATGAAATAACAGACTATATCACTTTGTGTAATTGTATTTTCTGTTCTGTTCTTGATAATTATGCGAGTTAAAGCTGTGCGAGGCAAGATTCCAATGTAAAAATACACCCACGTTTTCAACTGAAATCCCAGAAGGGCTACAACATGGTGGGAAAAACAGGGTCCACTCTGTAAGAAAGGAATCAAAAATTTAGAGCAAAATGCAAACTTATAACCATTAAAACCATTTGGCCCATGTGTTTAGTGAGAGAATTTTGACTGACTATTATTAAGGCGCTTTCAGATGGGACTTGAAACAAAGTTTTGCCTTGCTGTGTTTGAGCAAATTTGACCAATACACTGTTGTTGCAGTTGGTTTTTATTTGGCACAAAAGCCAATAAAAGTGGTGATTGTAGCCATTCCAGCTGGTAGGCCTCTGGCTTTGGCCTGGCTGCTTTTCAATTCTATATCTTATGGGTAAAAAGCAAGCAAACTTTATTTATATAGCACCTTCCAAAACACAAGTTATAAAGTACACAGGGAGAAGAAAAGGGGGAAAAGGGAGCTAAAAAAGACACAGCCAAGACAAACAGAATTAAGTGTACAACCCATAAAAAAACGTATTAAATCAAGAGATAAAGGGGTATGTGGGTATGTTCACATATTGTTAAACAGTTCAAAACAACAGGGCCTTTTCTGCAGAACACATTTTAATATGTCACAGTAGGAAAAACACAGGTGCAAATAAACTATATATATACTGTATATATATATATATATATATATATATATATATATATATATACACTTATCAGCCAAAACATTAAAACCACTGACAGGTGAAGTGAATAACATTGATTATCTCATTACAATGGCACCTGTCGAGGTGTGAGATATATTAGGCAGCAAGTGAACAGTCAGCTCTTGAAGTTGATGCGTTGGAAGCAGGAAAAATGGGCTGAGTGACTATGACAAGGGCCAAATTGTGATAGCTAGACGACTGGGTCAGAGCATCTCCAAAACGACAGGTCTTGTGGGGTGTTCCCGATATGCAGTGGTCAGTACCTACCAAAAGTGGTCCAAGGAATGATAACCGGTGAATCGGCGACAGGGTCTTGGATGTTCACATTGATGCGCGTGGGGAGTGAAGGCCAGCCTGTCTGGTCGGATCCGACAGAAGAGCTACTGTAGCTCAAATTGCTGAAAAAGTTCAGCAGGATAATGCACCCTGCCACACTGCAAAAACTGTTCAAGAATGGTTTGAGGAACATGACAAAGAGTTCAAGGTGTTGTCTTGGCCTCCAAATTCCCCAGATTTCAATCCAATCGAGCACCTGTAGGCTGTACTGGAAAAACAAGTCCAATCCATGGAGGCCCCAACTTGCAACTTACAGGACTTAAAGGATCTGCTGCTAACGTCTTGGTGCTAGATACCAGAGGACGCCTTCAGAGATCTTGTGGAGTCCATGCATTGATGGGTCAGAATTGTTTTGGTGGCACAAGGGGGACCTACAACAATATTAGGCAAGAGGTTTTAATGTTTTGGCTGATTAGTGTATATATATACACACATACATATTAATGGCTGAGTTCCCTGTAGCTGCTTCATTTTTAGAGTATTGTACAAACTGGTTCACTGTCACACTGCTATGTTTTATTAGGACACTGGAATTGAACGGAGCCATCGTTAATGTTATTGGTAATGTGCTTTTCCTACTGTGAAAAGTCAAAATGTCTGCTGTGAAAAAGGCTTATGCAGTCTTCCAGGTCTCAGCTTAGCATCTTCACTGTTGCTCTCCTGGCGTCCCCCAGGTGTGTTGCATTACAAATCACATTAATGATAGTGTGGTACATTTGTGCCATTTATCTTCCTGCCATTTATGTGCCACCAAAATGCTAAATTGACTAAGGACAGATTTGACACATTTGCTGGGATTTTAGTCCACCATCAAGCAAGCTCAACTTGCTTGATGGTGGACTAAAATCACAAATTGGCCCTTGATATTTGACTCACCACAGCTGACCCTCAAATAATCCACCCCCTGCTCTGCGTCTAGTAAAGCAGTTATTGAGATAAAGCCCACTTCATATTTATTGGCTCTTTCCTTCGTTTCCCTTCTCTTCTTATGTCCTGTCTGCGCCCTCTGTCTATCCTATTACTCTGTCCTCACATTTTAATTGTATTCCTTCTTCACCTTTCTTTAGTGCCCCCTCATTGCTATTTTCTTTTCCCTTTTTTCTTTATTTCTGTATTTTGATATTATATTTAGCTGTTTACTTTTCAGTCCTTCTTACTTATTCATGCTTCTTCCTTCTCCTTCAGCTCTATATGTTTCCTTTTGCATTTCGATTTTCTGTTAGTTTCTTATAAATTTTCTCCATTGTTGCTCCTTCCATTTCAGTTTTTATCTTCCTTTTCCTGTTTCTTTCTTCCTTCTGTCCTTTATTCAGCAATCCCTGCCTCCCATCTCCCTCTTGTTCATCCTGTGTTTGTATCATTCTTCTTCCAACTCATCCACTTTTCTTACCTGGCTTGCACCAACACCCTCCTTCCACTCATCCCTCCCTCCCCCTCTGTGTACATCTTACTTCTTTGCTCACCACTGCTTTCCTTTATCCTTTCCTGTCCTTTCTTTCTGTCCTCCCCCCACCCCCACCCACCCACACACACACACACACACACACACACACACACACACACACCCTGTACCTCTTTGTGCACTTTGAAGAGTTAACATTGAGATGTGAGATATCCCACTCTGTCGCCTCCAGATATCTATTAAAAAGGCACAGGCAGCGCTCTCTATCACAGCTTAGACACCAGATGTTGCTTGCATCTCCACTCATTGCAGATGTAATGGGCCTGAATGCTGCAGTTTGCATCCATCCTGTGCAATGCAGCACCAGAGGAAAACAACAGAGAGACATAGGGACACACAGGCAGAGAGAGAGAGAGATGTGTAATTATCCTCCATTACCACCAGCTCTTTTATTTCCCCCAGCAGCAGAGGAAAATCTTGTGTAGAAATGACAGCTATCAAAGTAAAGATGGGCGTTCTGTTTCAGAGACTGAGTGAAGATTCACTGGAGTGTCACTGTTTTCCTGTGTGGGTGTGCATGTGTATATTTGTGTGTGCTGGTGTGTATGGACGTGCATGCAGGTGTTTATTTTAGATGTTGGTAAGAGCTTATGACGGCAAATACTGATATTGAAATTTTTAGATTGAAACTGCAAAAATGCATGAAATATATTTCATGCTTTTGTTGTGTACTGTCATCAAGTTTCAATGCCAAAACATATCCAGAGTGTGCAAAGATTTCTGTTTTGCCAGGATTATTTTTTTCAGCAGGGTGGAAAATTCTCTGAAGAAGTTATGACACAGAATTGTATCACTACATATCACAAAACGTGCATTCCTTGACCCTCATCATAATTACTACAGCCATTAGAGGGCTTTGGCACTTGAACATAAACATACTGTATGATTTTTTGGGGCACGAAGCACATTCATCACAAAGCTGGCTTTAACAGGGATAGGTCATCATGGTAACCTCAGCTTACTTCAAATGATAAGATGAAAACCTGTAAAGAGCATAGACTGTAATAAATATGGACATAGTCACCGTGACGTCACCCATTGGTTTGTGGACTGCAGTTTTGAAGCCTCAAGTTTAGTGATTTGACCATCGCCATCTTGGATTTCACCATGTTGCAATGTTTGATTTTTGGGGCCAGAAGTGACCACATTTGGAAGAGGGGGTGGAGCTGAGTTGTACTAGCTGCTAGCGCGGTTACCGTGGTACATTTGTAATCTATGGTTTACAGTGATAATGGTAATGCTAATGCTAATTTTAATAGTGAAAAACAGGCCTAAAACCATTCAAACTAAATGTACTCACCAGAAAAACTGAACATCCAACTCCTTCCTTAGAGGATCTTTTATCACAACCAAATACGACTTTTTTAGGCGACCAAAATGTTACAATTAACTTTAATGAACTGAAAACACACTGTGAAATAGAGGCAGCTACACCTATACTTTGTGAATCTGGGGTTACGCCATGGTTACGTACATAATCAACGTTGTTGCCGTGTTACCACGTTGATTTGAGAATAATCTAAAATTGTCAAAACTCAGTAAATTGTATTTTTGCAGTACCCTACAGTGATGGAAATGCATTGGCTTTTTGTCCAGAGTTTTTAGAGTTTGTTTGTTTAAGGACTCAAGAGGTTTTATGGCTTTTTCTCCAGCCTGCCCCCAACATGTGATGTAATAAGACATATGGGAAAGAATCATAGCATGCATTAATATTTTGGCTGCATCCAAAGAGAGACAGTTTCTAATATGTCTAAAATTTGTTAAGTTGTACTTTATGGTTTTAACCGTTTTTTTAACATGTTTCTTAAAGTTCAAATTTGGATCTAATGTCACACCAAGATATTTAAAATCAGTAACTATGTCAATTTTTTCACCTTTTATGAAAATATCAGCATTAGGAGATTGTACCATAGTTTTAGAGAAAAACATACCTTTTGTCTTGTTTACATTTAGACTCAGACATGATTAATCAAGCCAATATGTAATATCTTTTCCAATGCAATTGTTAGCTTAGCAGCAGCTAACTCAGCTGTTTTTGCATGTGTGTACACAATGGTGTCATCTGCATACATTTGTAGCTCTATATCATGACACTGTTGAGGGAGATCATTAATATATAGGCTAAATAATAGGGGACCTAACACTGACCCTTGTGGAACACCCATTTTGCACCCAATGTTACTGCACAGTGTTTCACCAACATTGTATCCTATTGGATAAATATGGAGACATCCATGCCAGTGCTCTAGATGAGAAGTTAAATTTAGAGAGTTTCTATATTAAAACATCATGACTGACTGTATCAAATGCTTTACGCAGATCTAAAAATACAGCACCAACTACTCCTCCCTTATCAAGTCTTGATTTAATTTGCTCTATTAAGTGCAAGGTAGCAGTTTCGGTGGAATGGTTTGCTCTAAAGCCAAACTGCATACAATGTAGACCAAAATTGCTTGTATGAAGAAATGTTGTCAGTTGTTTAATGACAAAAAATATTAAAGACAAAAGCAACAGTAAAATGATCTTCAATTAACTTTGCCTGTACTTTGAGTTTAAAATCTCCTAAAAATTTTGGGTCCCTCCTTAGATTATTGATGTTTTTCCAGATCAATTTACTGTTGCCTTTTGCCTCATTCAAAATATTGAGATAAAAACAAGATTCAGCTTCTCTTAGCTCTTGGATAACTTTGTTCCTTAAACCTTTATGAATCAGCATGTCAGTGTCTCTTCTAGTTTTAATTGCCTTCCTTAATGCAGCATCTCTAGATTTCATTAGTTTCCACAAATTTTCATTTTTATTTTTAGATTTTATCTGTATCCATCTGTATCCATATTAAATCTTTCCCTCACAGAGTTGATTCTGGGAGTAGAAGTATCACAGCCATAGTCCAGTACATCATCCCAGTTCAAACTGTAAATTTCATTGATAAATTCTTCTTGCTTAGCTCTGGATATGCATTGAAGGATCATTGTCTTAGTTGCCGTGGTCTTAAATCTACTTTTAATCATTTTTCTCTCACATGGGGTTAGGTTATGATCTGATAAGCCAGTGATTAAATTATAACTTTTAGTTATTCTTTCTGGTTTGTTAGTAAATATCAGATCAATTTGTGTACTGGGGCATTTTGTTATACTAGTTGGGCCTTTAACCAGTTGTTCTAGTTGGAATTTCTCTGTGATTTTTATTTTTTTCCTCTTAGTTTTATCCTCCCAGTTCACATTAAAATCACCCATAAGTAATAATTCTTTGTTGAGATTGCACTCTTTCAAGACTTCTGTGAGTTGATCATAGAAAGTGTCATCTGCAGAAGAGGGACCATAGATACCTATGATGTTAAAAGACATTTGCTGGGATAACATTATTTTTATCCCAACATATTCCAACGTGTTACCCGCATTATAAACCACACATTCACATTTGTTGTTGTCTCTCACACAAAAAAGCACCCCTCCTCCTCTTCCATCAGGTCTGTCTCCTCTGAAACATTGGTATCCGGGCACCGTGAACACACTTGCAGGAGTTGTTTGTTTAAACCATGTTTCAGTCAGACGGAGAAAGTCCAGATTTGAGTCAGACACAAGATGAGTAAGCTGACTGCTCTTTGCAGTAATGCTTCTGATGTTAAAATGTCCACCAATACCCCCCTCGGTTTCAGCTTCAGGTCCCATAAGACTTTTGCATGATTGACAGTTTGGAAGGTTTTGAATAACCTCTGCATCCTCACTGCAGGGTTTCGACACACAGTGGTGTCAGCAGCAGCTTTTGTGAGAGAGACACTGGACCTATCAAGGTTTCCACAGCCCGGTAGCGAAAAGTTATTCATTGAGACATCATGCCTCGTGTTAACAAAGTTTAGTCTGTTAAGGGAGAAGCCCAGCTCAGAAAGTTGCTGCTCATTCATTTATGGCACTCGGCCACAAATCAGCATCGAAGTTCTGGAGCACTCCAGGGGTCACTGGTCCAGCATTTAGCTGAACATCTCCGGAGAGCAGGATCAGCATGAAGAGGAGACCTGCTATTCTCCGAAATGGGGTGGCAGATGACTGGTCCACTGGATTGGTGATTCACTCTAGTACCTGGGCTCGTCCGTGCCGCAGGACAGAGGAATAGATTGCAAAATATCCCAGTAAGTTATGATGAAAACTCACTGTAGGAGCGTCAACTGGCCATGAGCCAGCATTTGTCCCAAGCTCAATCACTCGGTGTCCCAATTGTTTTCCATCAGTGTTGATTGCTCTGGCCAGACAGACAAGTACAGGCAATACAGCAATGAGCACCAACAGTAGTCCAAAAAGCACTCCATGAAACACAGCCCAGGTGTTTTTGCTGATGAAACACTGCTTTGAATTTGACACAGAAGATCCATGTGGCCAGGACCGTTTCCTTCAATGTTGAGATGGATGTACAGATGATCTTACTTGATGTTTAATCTGATGTTTAAAACCTGGACTGGCCTGGTAGCAGAGTTGGCAGGGGGGTGAGCTGAACATCTCCCCATCCCGATGAGTGACCCCCAGTTTTATACCATCACTTCTTGAGTCCAGGGTGTATAGAAGCTCCAGCATGTGTGGATTACATTACCAGCAAGGATCCTTTAAGTTTTCTTCCTGTTTTAAAAAAAAATACTCTTCTGTTGAAATTACACAAAAGGCAAAGAAGATATGATCATTTTTACCTATTTCTGCCATACACAGTCATATTGAAAACAGAATTTTGCGCTATTCAAGTTAATCTTTCTCGCAGTTGATGTTACAATTTTGGTTGCTTTGCAACTATCACTGTCTCTTTGACGTCACTAGCAGTCTCAAGTGCTATTTGCAAATGCTAATTTGCTTACAAATACAAATAATCTTATTTGTACTATTGTATTTACCTGCGTTGGAGTTTATAAGGAGCCTTTAGAAAATGTCTGAAATAAAAGAAAGAATTAAGAGAAAGATAACTGCTGCCATGGCCTTGGAGATGCTTCAGAACTTGGGCAGCGATGACTGATGGAGGGGATCTATCAGAGGTGGAAAGTGACAGCCACCTCTCCTGAGTGAATGAAAACACTTCATTCTCAGAGAGTGATTCAGAGTCCACACTGAGGGAAAAGAGACAGCTTTCATCGGAGACTTTGGATCCAGATGTTCTGTTCACGGCTGATGTACCAGGTGAGCTCCACTGTCCTTTCCTGCTGTCCTGCTGCCCTGCTGTGCTGCATTATGCTCCACTGTCCTATTATTATTGTTGTTATTATTATTATTATGATTGTTGTTGTTGTTCTAGGCCTTCCTGAGCCAGTACGTGCTCTTGAGCCAACTGGAGTGGACAGTGTGGACAGTCCTTCAGTCAACTGAACATCCAGGGAGAAGGCATAGTCAAAATGTCCTGAATGAAGCTACTGGCCCCACAGCACATGTGAAGCACAATATTGACGACGTGCTCACGGCCTTCTTGTGTGTGTTTGATGATGGCATGCTGAAGCATATCAGGCACTGTGGCTGTGGCACATCGGCACAGCAGTGACAGCTCATGGGACCTGACAGTGGCTGAACTGAAAGCCGTCATAGCCCTGCTATATATCTGTGGAGCACAGGGTGCAAAAAACATGGAGTTGGACAGCCTGTGGTTGGAGAAAGGGGGCTTTCTGTCTTTCAAGGAAACCATGGCCAGAAATGGAGATTCCTGTGGTTTGACAAGGAGACCCGACGTGTGCGTCTGCAAGATGACAAGTTTGCCCTGGT
This sequence comes from Thunnus albacares, assembly GCF_914725855.1. Classification (NCBI taxonomy): domain Eukaryota; kingdom Metazoa; phylum Chordata; class Actinopteri; order Scombriformes; family Scombridae; genus Thunnus; species Thunnus albacares. The sequence goes on along the minus strand of NC_058106.1, from coordinate 5,759,157 downwards.
GTCGGCCACTTGCAACAAGTTTGTTCAGAACAGCATAGCCTGCTACAAGCCTTGTGCCAACATCACTATAGATGAGCAGCTGTTCCCCACCAAGGCCCAGTGCAAATTTATTCAGTACATGGGGAATAAGCCTGATAAATTCGGCATCAAATCTTGGCTGGCAGTGGATGTCCAAACAAAATACATGCTGAATGGGGCTCCATTTCTGGGAAAGGAGGAGATGCAGAGGAGAGGTCAGCTCACGGGAGAGAGTGTGGTGCTGAGACTGGCAGAGAAGTACTACAAGGGATAATTTTTTCACTTCTTTCAAACTGGTCATCGTCTTACAGGCCCAGAAGACCAGCCTGGTTGGCACCCTGCTGTTGAGCACAAAGATGCTGAAATGTGCTGATGTGACACTCACCATTTACCAGAGAAAGCCTAAGAAGAATGTGTGCATTCTGAGCAACATGCACACAACCGCGGGTGTCACAGATGGGCCGAAGGCTAAGCCGGAGTCGGTGACGCACTATAATCACACCAAGTACAGCGTGGACGTCCTGGATCAGATGGCAAGGGTGTTCTCTGTGAAAGGCAGTACAGTAGGTGGCCAGTGGCTGTATTTTATAACTTGACCTGGCTGGGATCAGTGCCTGCATCCTCCTCAAGGAGTGCAGCAAGTTCATGCAGCAACTGACAGAGGAGCTGAGAGTGGAGTTCATGGAGGGGAAAAAGGCAGCATGGCAGTTGGCACAAGGTCCCAGTCAGCAGCAGAAGCAACCACTGCAGCAGACACCAAAACGGAGGCAGTGCCAGGTTCGGAGAAGCTGCAATCAAAATAAAACACAAGACACCTCCTGCAAGTGCCGCAAACCCGTGTGGAAACTGTGTGAGGAGAAGAGAGGTCACTTGTGTTGACTGTGAAGCTTAAATAACCAAGCACACTATTGATGTAATTATGTTAATATATAATTAGTGTTATTTAATTGTTTTATTGGTCTATAGCCAGCTTTTTTGATTATTTTGTGTGTTATAAATGTTAAAATAAAATTGTTTCATAATCAAATATGATACTTTCAATTGTTATTTTCTTGTTCTGAGTCATGTTGACTGAATTCACTATGGAAAAATACTGGTGTGAATAATATGTTGACAATAACATATTGACAAATGTATAATTAAACTGCATTAATCTTTCAATTGGGTATTTATTATGACAGATTATAGAGTTTGGAGTTTAGCGGTCAAAATGACTTACCACTTACTGCTTACCACTTCTGCATTGGCTTCACTTTTCAGATCTGGCACTACTCGCTTGGTGAAGAGCCTATTTACTGACCAGTCAGCCTTCCTATCTCCTGTCTTCATGTGGACCTACACTTTATGAAGAACATTCGCATTGGTAGAATCTAATCACCAAAATCTTTTCAAGTTGCTTATCTCAGTAATTATTTCAATTGATCTCTCCTTATTGAACTGAATTCAGCCGCTACAATAAACAGCATTGCCTGTGGGTATCACCATTTCATCTCATGCCATAAGTACTCCACTCATAGTTCTGATGATGTTGCTTTTGATTTATTTGTAATTAACAACACAACTTTCACATGAACATGCTTATAGCTGGGCAGGAAAATCCAGAGTTTAATGTTCCAGTTGATAACCATCTTCATGATACCGGTTATCCGAGATCACCAATGTTAGGCTCAGTGAAGCCAAGTGACCCAAAAAGAACCAAATTAAGTGGAAATCTTGCAAAATCAAAGATGGTACAGGTCACTGACTACAGTGCTGTTCACCAGTAGTAGTTAAATGGAAGATCTTTTTCTATCAGGGTATATTGTGTGTTTCATTACACTGCATGAAAAGTGGGAGTATCGTGAGTAAGCAGCACTGTAAATTGCTGTGGAAGTACAGGTTGACAGGAATTCGTAGGCAGCACAGAAAACTACCAGGGACTGCCAGGAATTGACATGGGGTTTCAATTTCTGGCAGTTTTATGAGTCAGAGAAGCTTGGCAGTTGACCCCAAGCCCCTAGGTATAGGGAAGGCTTTCAAATGTTAATGAAAATGCTGTGAGCTATACAAATGTAAATCAGGATAGTAGGGGAATTTTGACTCACCTTAGTACTGGTGCAGAGGTTACACCTTTTTCTAAAAGGTACTAACTCCATTTTAAGAAAATCTCTGTTATAAACAGATCAGGCTTAGTATAGTTATAGACTTATAAATTATAGCTTGAATAGATTTGCCTTATATAAGTATGCTATGATGAATTACCTTGTATTCCAATAGCAATGGTCAATAATGTTATAAAAAAGATACACAAAACAGTACAATTTATTTCAGCAATTTATGTTAATACTATCCAGTGAGGGTCAGTAACTTGTTTTACAATCAGTATATACATACAACGATTGAAAGGCTATATATAGACTGGGCCACAAGACTGAAAATCCACCTCTTCAATCTTGCCTATGAAGAGCTTTGTACACTATCCTAAATGTCAACCACCATGCAGAGTGGCATGACTACAGTCACTGTCTTGCTTAAATGCACGGTCGTTGTGTTTACCACACATCTTGGTGTCATATCATATTTCATCATATTTGGCTCCATTAAAAAAGGCTCTCCATTCACATACTGGTAATCCTGCCATACTTGTCTCCTAACACATCTAGGGTTGGGCCTATGTAAAAATGTTCAAGCCTGTTTGATGGTAAAAGTAGAGTCATTCACTCTGGAGAAAGATTGTTGATATTTGAACTAAATACCCAAACAAATACACTCCTCCCTTCGTGTTCCTTCAGAAGCTCCGCCCCCCTCCCACCAATTCATGGACGCACATTGCCAAGACAACGACCAAAAGAGAAATATGGCGGAATCCAGAGCGATGCGTCAGCGAAAGAGTCACTTCTGTTCCTCTCGTACACAAGTGAAAAAAAAAATTGTCTCATGTGAGCGCAACAGTCCATACATAATCTTCGCCACTCTGCAACCTACCCACTTCTGACTCGACCTGCTCTCAGCGTCTCTGTCCACAGAAGCAGCGGGATATTTTTGTGATTTACACAGCTGCCTGCTGACAGCTGCCTGTATTGAACGATCTTTCTCCAGAATCACTGACTCTACCTTTAAGCCGAATGCCGGGCCGGACTGGTAATACCGAATGTTACCACAAGGTGTCCTACGTGACTCAGCCACTCTCCAGTGGAACATAATGAAAGCCCATGAATGAGAATGTAGCAGCAACACAATCAGTTTTTATTTTTGCTTTCAATCTGGCATATCATACTGACGGTTGAATGTTTTGAGCGGTGATTAAAAAGTGGGGCCCATCTGTGCAGCAATGGAAGAATATTTTCACTGGTGGGAATGTAAGTTGATCATATGTTACCACCTTTTGACATGACTTTTTTCATGCAGGGTTTACATGTTGCCTCATTTATGTCTTTCGGCTCACCTCTTTTGTTGACTTTGAATCCAAAATGTTGCCATATTGGAACAGTTTTCGTTTTCTTTGACACTAATTCTGCAATGTCTCATCTCGTTACCCCAAGAACCACATGAACTTTCTAGTAAACAACACTCCGTGCACCATGCGCATCATCTTCCCCCCACCCACCTTTGATTGGTCTACTGAAATTTGCAACCCGGTCTCTTCAAACTGAGTACAAAATTGGACTTTGGCTTATGCACTGCACGCAATTTGAAAGTGTAAAGTTGTGCTATTTGTAAGCAGATTGAAGAGAAGAGAGAGAGGGTTTTTTGTTGCCGGCCTCAGCACTAAATTGCCCATGGCCTGTCAGTCTTTTTTTTGTGCACTCGGACACTAGTGACTCTGTTTATAAACAAACATAATATTATGTTAATCGTGTTGTCATATTGCTTATTACTAATGCAATAAAAGTTGGATTTAGCACCGTCGGCACAGGTTGCTGATGTAGGCTACTTTTTAATTTGCCAGCTGTCAGGTGGTTTGCATAAAATCAAACCGGTTTAAGCTCGTACACCAGACCAGACGAACAACAAAAAAAAAGACCCAACCCTAAACACATCCTCAGGTATTTTCCACTTTCACCATTCTTCACATTTCTCCTCAAATCAAGGTCTTCCAGAGACTGTACAACACTCTTGTAAAAGTAAGGCTGTATTGGATAGACATACTCTTAACTGCTGGAAGATTTTGCCTTTTTTTAGCAAGGCAGAGCCACATTTCTTCCTCAGTGCAGACCTCTTCTGTGGGTGTTTGTGGAATGGGATGTAACCAGAAGTCTTGCACACCTTTGTGCTATCCAATCTGAGCGCAGGTTTCAGTAAACATATATGCGTTTTGGACAAACTGCATATTGTAAGAAAGTGTCATGGAGGAAGACTGTTCATTTCCTCAAAGAGAATAAAGTCTTTGGAATATTGCTTGAGAATGCAGTGAGGGAAATCAGCACAGGGAATATTTCCAATTACCCACATGAACTGTTTGATGCACATAAGAAGTGATGTGATGGCATTGTCAGAAATCTTGAAGGTTGCTTGCCATGACAAAATCATCATGGCCAGAAGTTTCATCAGTATGTCTTCTGGTTTTCTGAAGACTGATCACTTCCATGTCCCTCTCCATCTTGCTGGTTGGGATAGGCTTCACTCTGCACCTTTGCAAGGCCTTCCTCTTCTTTATCCTCCTCAGTCACAAACTCATCCTTAAAACAGCTCAAAACAAACATAGGTAATAATTACTGCTAATTGAGTTAAATAAGCTAAATGGGTTAGGGACGGTGAAAAGACCATCATATGTGCAGTTTCACTCTCAAACGACCATACTCAGCACATGGATGGGTCCATTTGAGAGTGAAAAATTATATGTGCAGTTTTACTCTTTCACTGTAGGCTGAAAATATCATCATATGTGCATGTCAAACAGCTAATGTTAGTGCACTGAACGTGATCATTGATTCACTTGCGTACCTGTTAAAAAGTATTCTCTAGGGACGTCACTCAGGGGCTTTTGGAATTGTTTATAATCTAATTGTTTATTATAAAATTGCTTTCATAGTTCCCTAACAGAAATTTAACCTGTACACTGTAAAGCTGATGTTGAAAAAATGAAATATGGAGGTGAAACATTTTGGGTTTTCCATCTATAGCTTGAGTTCTGAATAAGCCTGTGTGTAACAAGAGATGTTTGCTTCTTCATCTTGCACTGAATCTGAATAGCTGCAGATGAATGCTTTGGTCATCTGCTGTTTGGTCAGGAAAACATGCAAACCCATGCAGAAGATACATAAGTGATGCATTAAATATTTGTATCCACACCATCAGTACCACACAAAAGGGTATGTGAACACTTAAAACAAATTATTACAGTGACCATAACAGTGAAAAGCAACTGAATTCTCAACCAGCCAATAAATGGTGATCGACTCCTTTCAGCCAGTTCCGCAACAGACACAGACAAGAAACTGCTAACTGTTATGAGTGGGCTGTCTTGCCAGATGACTCTGTTTGCTGCCGATGTGAATCAGCAACTGACCACAGTGAACACCAAATTGGTATCCATGTCGGAGATGAAGAGGAAAACCCAGGCGTCCAATCCCAAAATTGCGGTAAAAATAAATTCAGTGACAAGGTTTGCAGTGATTAAATGCGCCTACAAACTGCTTAAACTTAGATATAAATGTTCACAAAAGTGACTTTTTTTGTCTTGTTGTGTTTTATAGGAAAAGGTGCGTCGTCTTCCCAACTCTGAAGCAAATTGCAGGTGCTACGAACCGGAGCAAGGATAAGATTAAAAAAGTAGACTACATGCATTCTGCTGTATAAAAGTAAATATATACATTCTCTGATCTATTTACATTTTGTTTTCACAGACTGAGCTTGTCTCACAACGAGCCAGTCACTTCTTATTTGGTGGTAACCCTAGCTGCAAGATCAGATTTGCACAGTGTGGATAATGATGTCATTCTATGTAAGTAATGTTCACTGTGATTTTTTTTTTTTTTTTACTGTGTATCTTTTCCATGAATTAGCTAGGCTATTTCCTATTTTGCTATTTATAACATACTAATTGAATTGCTTTCCAGCTGCCTGTAAGACCTACTATGAGACACAGGAACTTCAGGTACAGCCAACCGGACCTTGTGGCTCAGGCAGCAGCCATGAAGAGTTCAGCCTGGAGTCTACAGAGAAGGAAGAGGGTAAGATTTATTGTTGGTAAATGTGACATTATTTTTCAGCTACATTAGTAGATGTATTGTGTCAACACACACTGCATTGAGCAGTACTGATTATGTTTACAGCTGCTGGAAGTGAGATAGAGTGTACTAGCAGCAGATGATATGGACTTCTGATGGGGCATCACGATTGATATGATGTCCAATGAGGAGGATGGCACAATTGAAGGGGTGTATGGGGGGATCATGCAACCGCCATCCTTTTGCAGCCAGGAGCTTACCTGAGCGACCTGTGTGCCACACTTCAGGCAAGACTGGAAGCTAATCCAAAGTATACGGCTAGACACCACAGATGTCTGCTCACTGGAGCACATTTTGACAGAATGCTACCAAATACATATGACTCAGAGGTGGCAAAAAGACATTTCAAGGCTCATTTGATGTACCAGGTCTGGCTGTAGGCTTACTTTTGTTCCAGGACACTTCCTGGACACTTTGAAAGCTGCTGGCTAGGCCAGTAGTTGTTTCATTGACAGTTGTGATTGTGCATTTCCTATTTTTGCTAATGAATCAATAAAGCTTTTTTTTCCCCCAATAAATTCATATTCGTGTCATTGATTATAGTGTAGCCTACAGGATAACAATACATGAATATATACTACATATAATATATATCACATGAATATATAGTCTTAAGTAACTGCAGTATTTTTGATATAGGCTTAATAATCATCTGCTCCCATTGTTGCTCATACAATTGCTATGCTGATGATACCCAGCTCTTCCTATCATTCCTGCCAGAAGACCACACTGTCTTGGCTCAGATCTTTTCATGCTTTGCCGATTTCTCAGCATGGGTGAAAGAACACCACCTTCAACTCAACCTCTCTAAAACCAAGCTCCTTGTCATCCCAGCCTGTCCCTCTATACAACAACAGATCAGTATCCAGCTTGAATCAACCCACCTCATCCCCACAAAGTCTGCCCGAAACTTGGGTGTCATGATTGATGAACAACTAACCTTTAAGATTCATGTGGCCTTAATTGCTCAGCCACGTAGATTTGCCCTGTAGAACATCAGGAAGATCAGACCCTACCTGTCTGAGTATGCAGCACAACTCCTGGTACTGGCTCTCATAATATCACACATTGACAACTGCAGCTCCTTACTGGCAGGCCTCCCCACATGTACGTTCAAACCTCTGCATATGATCCAGAATGCGGTGGCACGGCTGGTCTTCAACCAGCCCAAAACAGCACGTCAGCCTGCTGTTCATATCCCTCCACTAGCTCCCAGTTGATGCCCACATCAAATTCAAAACCCTGACACTCACTTACAAAACAGCAACTAAAACAGCTCCAGCCTACCTGAACTTCCACACTCACTATTGGACTAGAACTTATCTTTATGGCACTTGTTCACATTGTTCTCTCCTGACTAGATCACTGCTTGTGTTGTATCAGCTCTCAAATGTACATCGCTTTGGATAAAAGTGTCTGCTAAATGAAATTGTAATTGTAATTATACACATAACTTAAAATTAAATTATTATTATTGTTGTTGTTGTTATTATTGTAAGGGAGGAGTTTACCCAAGCCTACATTATAATGGCCCAGGATGACCAAGAGCAACAGCTACCAACCAATCACAAGTGATTTTTCTTTAAAAAAGAAAGAGTTAAGTCCAAAAGAAAGAGTTTCTTTTAGAGTTTCATCCAGTGCGTGTATGTCTGAGTGAGGCAAGTTCCAGCCAGGCCAGGTTTTACTACTATTCAGATGCTAATTAGAGTCATTCACACCTGCGTTCTGCCACTCTGCCCTCCACCCCCTCCTCCTCCCTCCCCCCACTGCCAGCGATTCGCTCTCAACAATTTATGGCACAGGTGAACATGGACTTTACAGGCTGTAAACAGCCACTAACTGCTGGGATTTAGTGAGGTTTGTAGGTGTTCACGAGGCCGAAAATCTGGTTTTTCATGCAGTGTACTTTGCAATGACCTGACATTTTTTCTGGCTTATAGAGTGGTTTAGAAGACTGCTACCACCTAGTGAGTTTGTATTTTTACCATTTTTCCCATGCCGAATTTTATGAACTAGGTGTTCAAAAAGGGACTGAAATAACCAGGTTTCATGATATAGCTATTCATAACAAGTGTCGACCTACGATAGTCCTCTCTCTACAGTATTTTTGTAACTCTTCAGATAAAAGAAAAAATGCCAAAATCAGCAGTCTAGGAAACGTTTTTAAACTGATATCATGGACATAACATGATGCAAGTAGTATGGATGGCAACTCACAACGTCTAAATTTTGGTGAGGTTTTAATTCTATAAGCTTTGTCCAAACATCCTGAACATCATTCTCTATACAGAGTCTAGTGTTTGTAATGTAAGAGGTTAGAGCATATTGTTGTTGAAGCCAAAGCAACACCACTTTATACCCTAAGGTATTAGCTATCTGTTTGTCATGCACAACCTTAGCTGCAGCAGACGACAAATAAATCTCTTCATCCGCGTTGCTGTTATTCCGCTTCACATTTGATCTTGGAGGATGTGGTCACAGACAATCAAAATCATAATTATGGATACAGTGCAGCAAGGGGGACATTTTAAAAATGGTTCTGAGGTGACCAGCGCTCATCTATTTATTTTTATAGGGGTCTCGGCGCGAGCAACAAACGTGATTTATTTCCCTGTGCTTTTAAGGGTGCAAGACCCAGACATTCAGAAATGAAGTGGAACGCTGCTAAGAATTTCAAATGCACTTTTAATACATCCCCCTCATATTGACGTTTAGGTGGGAATCCGTCTTTTTTATTTCTGTCATTTCTAGCGCTGCAACCATTGGTATATGTGTGAGTGTGTGTGCATGTGTGCGTGTGTGTGGCAACATTTATTTCCCCTCATCGTCTGTTGAGAGTTAGAGGGGAGGTGTGTGGAGGGTGGGAGTGTAATGGTAATCATTTTTTTGTGACTGCACCCAGGGTCTGAAGTGGCTGTTGCAGAGGACTTTTAGATTGATCTCGCAACATGTGCGCACACACACACACACACACACACACACACAAGCCCTGAAGAAGATATGCTATATGGATCGCATCCATCCCCCTCTGCTTGCCCTCCCTCCATGCCGCCATTTGATTAATGATCCAAATATGTGAATAAAAATATCAAAACAACTCGTCAAACCCAGGGGTTCCAGAGACGAAACAGCTTAAGGATGAAACTACGGGACTAACGAATGGAACATTTTTTTTTTTTTTTTTAGTAAATATTACTTTTTTGTCCTTACTTTTAATCTCCATCTCTGATTAACTGATATTGTTTACCCAGATGTGTGATGATTACAGGAAATGAGTCAGCATTTGATATCAAATAATTTGAGATGTGAGAAAATACAGAAATTGTAAAAAAAGTGTGTGTGGTTGCATACTTACTTTTGTATTATTTTGGATGTGTGTTTTGCACAGTTTGTGGATGCATGTCACCACCCCAGTGAGCATGTGGATGCTTAATTTGCAGTGGTGGCGCTATCAGTCCCCTTCTAACACAGTAGACCACTAATTGACATTTTCATTAACAGCAAATTTATGTTCCTATTTCTGTCTGCAATAATGACCATTTCCCTAGCAGTGCTATGGGCTCTGCTAATGGACATGGAATAAAGGCGGAAACATGTTTAATTATGATGGAAAAAACAGACCATACATGCTCTGTCTCTCAGTGGTGTCTTTGAGAAGGAGGTGAAGCAGGGTTGGATGATGGCTGGAGGCAGCAGACAATTGAGACACAGGGAAAGATTTAAAAGACAACGAAAAGACTGACATCACGCATCATACCCCCAATTAACAGCTTTTACACACTTGATGAAGAGATGGATTTGGAGAACATACACAGTCAATGAGCCAGCTGGATTTGGGGCACCACGTGTGAAAACTAAATAGATTTAGGGAACACACTTGAAATCATGAATTCTTCCATCACAACAACACACTAAAAGAAACCCCTGTATCACCCCCATATCTCTGCTTTTACCACATAGTCACATTGTGACTGAATATAGCAAGGACAGGCCATCTGGAACAGCAGGGATTGTCCCTGGTGGGCCGGTCAACCATTGGTCAGTGAGTCCAGCACAACCGATACAAATAGACTTTTAAAAAAAAATGTCCTAAGCTGTACACTGGCCAACTGACTTAATACAGGTGGGGTCACAAGTTCATCACATCTCCTGGGTCTATCTCTCTCTCCACAGAAAAATTACAATGAAAATGGCAGACTGTGTTGTGCATAAACGTAAACTTTCAAATTAAAACCACGACACCTTCAAGTAATGTCAGAAACATATGAAGAGTATTTAAAACATGATCACCATGTTGCTGAGATGGGACATTTGTCTGCATAGATCATGGAAATCTTGTTAGCCACATATACCTGAAAATGATATCATCTTACAAGATTTTGATTTAAAATCCATCAACCCTTCCTTTGCAGAGTAAGATAGGAAGGGAAAGAAGGAAGGAGGGATGAAAAAGAGAGGAGCAAATGGCAGGCAGAGGAAACAGAAAGAAAGGAGAACAAAAGAAAGATTAATAATGTTCTCCACTCTCACGTTTTTTATATCATTTAAACAGCCTACAAATTCTACAAATGGTTACATAAAGAGATATAACACAATGATGATTTGGCTTAAAAGACATTAATCACTTCAGAACTGTCCATCACATTGCATTAAATTGTTTCACTTCTTTCAGATCACACAAGGTATGATTGCACCTTTCCTGATCTCAGTGCGTCATAATTAGAATGAACTGCTATCATTCCAATGAATGGCAAAACCTGCTGTGCTGATGATGTCCACATCACAGTCCACTGCAATGAGCTCCAGCAGAAGACAGTTTTCAATGTCTGACTGACAGATTCCTATCCATTAGCTGGCTTGTCAACTACTTTGGATTTGGTCAAAAAAGCTGCGGCGTGGTGAAAACCTGTATGAGACAGGGATGCTTACTTGATTGCTCTGCCTGGTTGACATGAGATGTGATGCAGTCACACAGCCGGAGCAGTATGTGCAACCCGTCCTCACAAGAAAAACGACAGCATTGCTTGAAAATTCAGGCCGGCAAAAACGACCTATAGTTATGTTTACACCATCTAGCAGCCGTAGTATTTATGACCTGGGGAAGTTACGCAGTGCAGATGACATCAATATAAGGTGACTTAATAAGATGGATAAGATGATTTTTGCCTTGTTAGGAGGAGGCAGGTTGGGTGGATGGCTAAATAGATAATGGACTTTGCTGCAGGAGACCACAATTCACTTCCTGCTTCCAACCGCAAGTGTCATGTTGTAAGTCGGGACATTTTAAAAAAAAAACATAATGTCGTGGTCTTCCCCTAACCCTAACCAAGTGCCAAAACCTAACCAGACCATCACACCATAAAACAGAATTATTTTTTAACAGTGATCTGTAACAGGTTTGGAAAGCTGCCATGCATTACTACAGCCACCAGATGGCGTAAACGTAACAATAGGTCATTTTCGCTCGTTGCCTGAATTTTAGGCCTATGTTGTTGTTGTTGTCTTTTTTGCTTGTTTGGTTTTTTTTTTGAGGACGTGTTGGTATGTGTCAGGCAGGCGCCAGGTTAACTTGCAAAAATCTGCCGACACAGAAAGTGTTTCATGTTTCTAGTTTGTTTGGAATAAATATCAATAGCATTAGCAATTTAGCAATCATGGTTATGTTAAGAAAAGAGCACCACCTATAGTAAACTTAGACAACAGAAAAGTCAGAAAATGACAAACGATCCATGGGTAGTGCAGAGCAAAAACAGCACAGCAATGAAAGCTGTCCAACAGAAACACTAAAGATATACTCGGAAAAAGTTTAGAACACAAAGTTAAAAAGGGCTCATGAACTGGCTATGGTTGACATTCATAGACATACATAATATAATTTACAGAATGTGTAGCACTTAGGGCTGTCACAATATCAGATTTTCACAACACGATTATCATGGCCAAAATAATTCACAATAACGATATTATCACGATATCTATAGAAAATTTGGGGGGGAAAATGCTCTCAGTCAAATCATCTCTAACTTTGTTGATTGTGTGTTTTGTCTCTTTTCTAGCAAATGAATTACACTCAAAATATGAGTGTAGAGAGGTGGTAAGAGAGTTGGTAACCATAACTGTACATAGTTTGAAAGAAGTTTGAACACACTGAAGGTTTTTTTTTTTTTGGCAAACAAATCACTGCAGATGATCTACAGCTGTGACTTATTAGCTGGAAAACACAATGGGACCATAGCATGGAGCTTTACCTAGTCCAAGTTCAAATTTAATAACAAGATCACAGAAAATGAATATTTTTCACGTTTGTCTAAGGGTATGTCTGCATTTATCTATAATTAATGTAGCCTTATCACTCAGTCATTTTTCTGATACGAGTCTGTTTATCAAGCTTTCTGTTCTACCCCTGCACAGTACATATACAGGTTACAATAATAACGGGGATTTACCACTCAAAATTCCCCCAAAAATTCAGATTGTTCCTGGAGTTTACTTTCCATATTCTAACAAGCCAATTCACATGGTAGGTGTTTTTGATGTCTGTCACTTGCGCATCTCACAGAACAGATACGCTTTCATTTCAATAAATGTATCAATCCACACTGACTCCGAGACATGTGCGAGTGACGTGTGTATCATGGAGACCCTTGGCGTTTTTTCACGCTCTATTTCTGTCTCATTTAGTACAGTGTAATCTGCACCGACAGCTGTTTAAATCACACAAATATCCTGCTGTATATGTATTTTAAACTTATTAACTGTATCTATATTGATTGATCAAGGCTCCCGGTCTGGCTGTGAGCTACCAGTTTCAATGTAGGCAGACTCTCCTCACTCGCTACGGTGGGAAATAAAATCAATGAATCAATAAATACAAACACTGTTGATTTCTTTCTGTGTAGCCGACATGAAAACTATTTTAGTTCAGTAAATTTCTGCTGTCAGTCAGTCTGGTGATGGCTGTTTGGCCCTCCACTGTCCTCTCAGCTTCCCAGGAGCTGCAGCTGACAGACAGCTGCTTCTGTGGACAGAGACAATGAACGTAGGTCCGGTCGGAGTCTGTGTGGATTGAACGGATAAATCGCGCTTATGCATCGCTCATGTCTCGCTTCCTATGTGGATTCCCAGTATGACCGCTCAGCTCCACTACAGCAGTTGCTATCAGAAATTTAAATCTTTGTCATGTTATAACGTTAAACGTTTTTGTCGTGTTCACAGAAAAAACTACAGCCCCTATTAAAAGAACAACAAGCACGATCTCATGGGTACTACATCGTAACTTGGTTTTGAGTATATCCGTAAAACTCCCCAACACTTTCTCCTAAAATCATTTTTCAACTTTCTATTTGTAATTTGTGCTGTGTAAAGACTTGTACAGCTTTCGCTCCTCTCTGTCCTGCTGTTACTACAGACATGTCTGAACCAGCCACAGCCGTGACATTCAGCCAACAAGTGTCTAGGACTCATGGGAAAAGATGTTCGTCAAAGACATAAATATTGAATAAACAACAATATTAGATGGTTCCTCGGAAAACCCCTGTCCTTATTAAGATACGAAGTGAGCCACACAACATACTGTTGAGAAAGTTTCTGTTCCAAGGCTGTAGTTTTAGCTATTAGCATAGTTACAAATGTCAGTGGGATTTTTAATGAGGTTTTCCTACTCGTTCCGGTTTGACTTTGGCTCTCTATATGTTTCACTTATAACATAACAAGCAAAAGGGCTTTTAAGATGAGTATTTTACAATAGATCAGGACACAAACATAAACCTACCCTCTGATAAAGAAGCATCCAGTGGACTCACACAGTGGGAAAATACTACTCAGTGGATGTGCCAGTCGTGAATGGAGTTTTTTTTTCAATGTAACCTGTAACCCCACAAAATAATGGAGTATATAATGCCTCTGGCCTCAGAAGTAAACTGAACATTCCTTACACTTTTGCTCCTGTATTCTGGATTTGAAAAGGGTGAAAAGATGGTGAAAAGACCACCCTCCAACCTCTTTATATAATGGAGTCCTGCTCTTACTACAGCCCCATGCACACCGATTCAACATGCAGAGAAATTTCGATAGGCCTACCGTAGCTAGTTACAGTTGCTGAGCTATGATTGGACAATTCCTGTTTGGGGGAGGGGTTTACTTAGATCAGTTACTTTAATGAGTTTATCATAACTAATCAAAACTATCAAAATACAAGAATAAGACCAAATTTGTAATTAACCGTAATTACCTTTTAAATAAAGTTCTTTCCTTTATGTCACAACTGGTCATATCGTGTTGCAGAGGCTGATGTCATTACATTGAAATGATCACACAAATATACACAGCATACATCAGCGTTCTGGCAATAAACAAGCAGCCTTTCTTGTTCTCACACACTCAGGTTACCCTGGGTTGACCTCTCATGACCCGGATTGGTGGACAGGAAATGACAGAGGAAGAAGTTCAAAGTATCGGGCGGTGGCGGCACTCTTTGTTGGTGAATATGAGTGATCTGTTGTCTGATGCACTCTGATGGAGACACATGACCACATCCACAGCTCCAGGCTATATGTCAAAGAGTCTGTAATGTAACACTGGAGAGAGGAAAGTTAGCTATATAGAATCCTCCATGTTTGTGTTGACGACATGAATATATGTATTATATATATATATATATATATATATATATATATATGTGTGTGTGTGTGTGTGTGTGTGTGTGTGTGTGTGTGTGTGTGTGTGTGTTTGTGGGACTCAGGTCTTTGAATGAGTTCAGACATGTTCTTGTGATTGAAGCATGTGGGAGTATTAATGTGTGCGTGACAGTATTTGTCTTTTTTGAACACATATATGTGTGCATGTATTTCCTTTCTTGCCAATGAGTAAAGTTTGTGTGTGTGTGTGTGTGTGTGTGTGTGTGTGCGTATGTGAGACAGCGGAGTGACAGCAGACAGGGCTAAGTCCCTCCTCAGACGACAGTAATGGAGACGTCAGCAGGATAACAGAGCCGTTGGCGCTGACAGTCATCCACTCAGACCGAAGCGACGCTACATCCTATAGTGAGGCTGGACACACACACGCACACAAACTGAGCCTGACATGCACACAGGCAGTGTATTAGATGAGCATCATCCTTGCTCATGGTGGAGATGATTCCATTTGCAGGACCACTCAGCCTTTTGATGGTCTTATCTAGAAAAAGACGCTGTCTGTGAAATGCCTGAATGGATAGTATGAGCGTGTATACTGTATGTGTGTGTTCCTATTTTAAAAATCTATCTATCTATCTATCTATCTATCTATCTATCTATCTATCTATCTATCTATCTATATATCTATTTCAAAACAGAAATAATATATGATTACTGTTAGAGTTCAAGTACACTCATGCGTACAGTTTTATTATTTTGAAGTACAAAAAAATCAGTAACAAATATTTTTTGGTGAAAACAACTCAAGCACGGACTTGAGGGTTTAATGAATATTCATACTCAATATTTTAAGCAGATTTTTTTCACTATTTGACTATTACGCCAGTCATTTAGCCATCTCCAGTTAGGCCCTATGCAATTTCCAAATCATCAAATTTTATCCTGAGTCAGAATATCCACTCACACTAATCCATAATCATTTCCAGATTTGAAGAAATGCTCCACTCCAGCAGCAAAGTACTGTCACCACTTCAACACCTCGTTCTTTTTACTCCTGGACAGTATACTCCGCGCTCAGACACAGAGCTGAGCAGCTCGCTGTTCACTTGTGTATTCACAGTTTATTAATATTAAACATGTCACGTGTCCAGGCACATGCAGTCATAGAGCCCTGAAGCCCCGCCCCGCTGCTGCAGAGCTGAGTGGTTTGTTTATTCAAAGTTTATTAATATTAAGCGTGTTACGTGTCCAAATTGAACCAAATTCGACAATGCACTTCCTTGGGTCCCAAGTAATACACCCACCGAGTTTGAAGTCAATCTGATGAACGGTTTTCAAGGTATGCGAAGAACACACATACAGACAGACAGTTCGTGCTTTATGGTTAGAAGAAAAAATCTTATGAAAAAGGTGTTTCACATCCTTCCACATCAAACTTAGTAATGAGATTTTGAGAAATCACCTTTTTTTTCACCAGTTTGATATGATGAATGGCTCCAACGACATTTCAGTTGCATTTTTCAGTCATCTGTCTCAACAGATATGCTTGTATTAATCAATATGGTTTCACTTGTTCTATACATGCGGCTCTGCTATGCTGTTCACGCTACGCCTCCTAGACACACTGTAAATACTAGGATACCCATGAGCCTATTGTTGCTATGGTGTCCAGTCCAAATCAGAACTGTAGCAAAGTGTAATCTTTAGATTCCATTAGCTATTAGAGTACACAACAGAATTTTGAGCTCTGATTGAGGTTTTCCCTACCAGAAGGAATGTAGTGCACTATGTAATGTATGTAATGTTTTTATGAACATAGTCTTGTATTTTGACCTTTTGCCAAAGAACCAGGTGTTTTCTGAAACATCTGTTCATCTTTTCTACTGATGATTTAATCAGGAGAGATTCATGACCGCTCAAGCTGCAGAGGTGCTCCAACTGCCAGTCAACTAACTTGTCTATGCATAAAATTAACAGAACCCTGGACACCTCAACCCCCCTCCCCACCACCACCACCTCCTCTTCAGCTCTATAACACAACTGCATACCGGGAAATCATTTTGTTTCCATGGCAAATGAAAAATTTCATAATTGACCCATCTTTGTTTCTTTGGTAATATCTTGACACAAAATTAGTTGTCTTTGTCCTTTGTTGAGGTTGTTTTACTGTTTGTAGCATGCATTTGTGGAGTCTGGTTGTTTCCACTTGTCTCTGCTCTAATGGGGAAAAAGATATTCGAAATTAGTCTGATTCTAGAGACAAGGACAAAAAATGTTTGTCTCTTTATTGCTGTCATGTGGAGGCATCAGCCAGCCCAACACATTCATCTCACTTTATAAGAATGAGCTGGTCTCATGCCATGCACCTTATTCATGTAGCCACGATTATCCATAAATTAATAAAACCTGACTGGTTATTACTAGGAGAAAGTGCAAGAGAGAGGGGGAGAGACAGATGCAGAGAGAGGGAATATGAAGGGCTGTACAGTGAACAATCTCCGGATAATTAACAGGAAGATAAACAAAACATAAATTTGGATATTGCATTTATTTGGACTACCACTCAAATATGCGTGAACCACGTTATTTTAATTAAAAGATAAATCTATGTGACATGCTGCTTCCCAGTTAATTATTCAGTGCTGTACAATAAAAACAAAACCCATTAAATATGCCACGCACTCTATTTCTCCATTAACAGTAAAAAGCGCTCATCCTGGGGACAACATTTCAAATTCAGCTGCTGGTTTGGCTTTTTTTCCCCCCTTTTCTTGCTCTTTCATTGCACATTTTTTTCCAGTTTCCTTTGCTGTGTATTTACTTTGCTCTTCAAAGTCAGGCCCCACACTTGCCAGAGGTTGTGAGCAGTTAATACTTTTTTAAATGTTTTTTTTTTTTTTTTTAATTTCATGCTCACAACAAATTTTTATATCTTTTGGATATCTTTTAACAAACCTCTTTGTGTTCTCTTGGTGATGCAATGACACTATTAGTAAAAAAGCACTTGATTACCTGCGAGTCAGCACCATAATTGCCCAAATATACTTTGTTTTGCTGTAGTCTGCATTTCCCAAATCTTTACATTAGTATGACTAATCTGAACCCACAAATAATCAAAAATGTGTACGTTGCTTTGGACAAAAGTGTCTTGGTGTTTCTTACTGTTTCTAATTTAGTAAAGACAAGTAGTGAATGATGCTCCCTCAAGTGCTGGATCTGTTCATCTGAGGGCCCCAAACAGTAACAACAGCAAAACACTTCAAAATTGAAAATCAACAAAAAAAGTTATTGTAGTGATTTTATTTTATTTTGCCTTATCAGCACCACTTTTTTCCTTCTGTTTTTGGCTCTCCTTTTGTCAACTCCTGTACAATAATACTGAACTTTATTGGAATATTCACTCATAAGATGCCAGGCCAGGTAGGACTGTACCACTTTGGGTAGGGCTCGCTCATTTACCCCCCTGCTGTAGACCCATTTACTTGGTTATTAGTAGGCATGTATTCATACTGTTCTTTTGTTTTTAAATGTAAGCCTGTAGTGACTGAGTGAATGAGATGTAGCATAACATCATTACTTTTCGCTTCTCATAAGCAATATTCTAGGTAAGTCTTAAGACACACTTTAAAGAATTATCACTTTTATTTTAGTGAAGCATTTCAGTACTTTGTGACAGCAGTCATTTCACAGTCAGACTGGTTCAAATTAGTCAGTGGAGTGATAAACCTGAATGGTGTGAAGGGATCTAGAGACAGTGTTTTTCAGAGGTAGAGGTTTTATTGCAGGAAAAAGACACCAGATATATCTTACTGCTTCAAAGTACATCAGAATGTCTAGACAGCAGAAAGAAAAACAGTAAAATGTTTGATACAACTCTTTAATGAAAGATCGATCTTGTCTTCTGTCAAACAGATGTGTAATAAATAATGACCAAGGATATTCCTCTTAAATACAAAGTCATCTACTGTTAATATAAGCTTATAGTTTGCAACAAAACCCCTCTCCTCACTTCTCCTCCCATAGGCTATAGAAATCTTCTTCATTTAGGAATGTGGACAGTATTTGACTAGGATTGCATACTACAGAATCCTTTGCAGGCTGAAATAAATGGGCATGGTTTCAGTTTTTTTTTTTTTTCCTAGCACCAGTGATTATAATTGAGCAAACTGCATGTGCTACTTCAATAGGAAAATTGACGGAGATCAAACAGCATGGGGACAATGGAATGGATTATTTTGGGATTACAGCAGGGGAGGAAAATGGCGTATCTTTCTCAGGGATGGACAAAGAGTACAAATCACAGAGGAGTGACAATAAATGGCATTCACCAGTGTTGAAACAAAAAAATGACGGCCTCATCCGAAATAGGTGATGAAACCGTACTGATTTGCATGCTTTAGTAAGCTGGAAAAGCCAAGGTTCTGGTGCCCAAAAAATGGAATGTGTACTTTTTTTTTCTCCTATTGACTCAATATACGTAATGTTCAGCACGCTCACACATGTATACATACATCCAGAGAAGCAAACTACAGCCACCAAGAACACAGTGGTGCATTGAAACCTAAAGCTTACACTACATTAAGCTATCTGGATCTCATACAGTGCAGCTCAGTGGGAAAAGACCTACACACTCAGTTTTATACTGTAAGGCAGTGAGAACTAGTGTCCTGTTGGCTAACAAAAAAAAAGAAAACTAGAAAATTATAAATAAAATACAGTATTTCATGAGTATTTCTCTGTAGGGACAAAAAGTTCAAACTGTTGTGACACAATTAAAACCACATTTACAGCAGAATAATGAACTCACTCTATTTGCCTTGTGCACATACTCTTTTCTTTCTTACTTTCTTTTTCTTTTCTTTCTTCTTTCTCTCTTTCTTCTACACTTCCGCTCTCCCTCTTTCTCATTGCTCTCCCCTCCATCTCTCCATGTGTGCAGGGGGATTGTATTTCTCACCCTGTTGTTGCTGTGTGTGTGTGTGTGTGTGTGTGTGTGTGTGTGTGTGTGTGTGTGTGTGTGTGTGTGTGTGTGTGTGTAGGTGTAGGTGTGTGTGTGGTTATGAGTGTATTGTGTTGGACTGTAAACTCCTTTAGGCAGAGCTGTGGCACTAAGGCCCTGGGGTTTTAAGAGTTTAGCCCTCCCTCCTCGTGTGTGTTTGTGTGTGTGTGTGTGTGCGTGTGTGTGTGTATGTGTGTTTGTGCAGGAAGATATTGACTTTCTTAAAGTCTGGATCATTTCTCTTTATCAGAAAAACATTAACAACCCTCCCTACCCCCAGCCCCCATCCCCATACCACCAACACCAACACAACACAAAGCACCATACTTTCTTATTCTCCTCATCCATGTAGTAACCAACAGCCGCCGGCACAACAAAGTACAATCAAAGTTGATACTTTTCGTTTTTTCTGCCCTTAAAACAATGTAGCTTGATTTTTCTTCCAAGATCAAAACAGTCTGTTTTCAATATTTTATGTTGCGTTTGTCTCCCTTAGGAATAAAAATACAAATGAAAAATAAAACACTACTTATACACAGAGAGAGAATGCCTTCTTTGAAAAAAAAACAAAACAACTTGTATAATATATTTTTTATAGAAAAGGTAGCATAATTAGAGACATAAAGCAGGGTAAAGTGAATGATTATCAAATTTTTTGTCCCACCCTATGTAGCAACTTCACAAGAGCTTATCAGAGGAAGAGGACAGTCCTGCTTTTTGTCTGAGTTTACACCAGAGTGTCTCTGTCAAACTCTTCATGTCAGAAGAACTTTTAGCTGAATGTCGCAAGCCTTTTATTTGTACAGAACACAGCTGGTTATATCTGCTCTTTCTTTCTGGAGCACATGTAGAAAAATCGCCCACGGCTCAGTCCAGGTCCTTGCCAAAGTACCACGTAGTCATCTGTCATCATAAAAGCATCCCGAGCTAAAACACATTCAGTTAAAGCTTCTCGTTCCTCCCTGACATGGAGCCTGTAAGGTGACCTCCAGACGTTGAATTGCCAAATCCAGAGCAGACCAAGCCTTAACGTCAGCTAATGGATGCTTTAAATACGCAGCTGATTGATTTGTGTTGTATTTTCAAGGCCATTCTACCGGATTGGGCTTATATTAGAGGGAGTGAGAGTGGAGGGAAGGATGGAAGAGAGAAGGAGGTGACTTGAGGGGCTCCGGCCAGCTGATGGAACTCAACTTGACCCCCTAGCGTACCGTCCAGAGTCCGGTTACCACTGTAGGACTCTGTGAGCGTGTGTGTGTGTTTGTGTGTGTGTGTGTGTTGGTGAATTGATTTCCTCTGCGATGACAGCTCCAGTCAGGCTGGCACCAATGCTCCCCCCCCTTTCCCCTCTATCCCCGACACACACACACACACACATGCCACCATTGCCGCCACTGACCCTACAACACATACACACACATATGCAGTACTCATCACTCGCACTGGGAAAATGGCAGCCACTGGTGTTATGTTCTGGGGCGGTGGCGGTGGTGGTGGTGGTGTGCATTCAGAAACCCTCCGCCTCCTTCTCCATCTTCCCTACAGTAACTGTTCCGCTAAATCGTTTACACGGATCATTTTTCTGATAAAAGCATTATTTTTGGAGGAAAGTCTCTCTAATGATTCCTTCAGCCTCCCTCTTGTTTTATAGCCTCCCTCCTCCGTGATTTGTCTCAAAAGTACGATTTCATCAACAGTTTTCAACTCTCTTCCCTTCCCACTCTTTCCACACATGGTCCACTGTGCTCTGTTAAAAGAAACAAAACTGCTGAATCACCTCATCACAAATACATAGATTATTATGTTTGCTTAGTAAATGTTCACAGACTTCTAATAACACACACAGAGTATGTTTGCTTCGTGTTTATAACGTAGGAAGTGTGGTCTATTCACAGCGCTGCCCGCCAGTACTTTTGTTGATCTCATTGTCTTGTTGTTGTTTGGTCAGGGTCTTCGGCACAGTCCTGTTGGACACGAGTCTCACAGTGACCAACATTTTTATGTGCATCTGAATCAGGGGGTGTTGGTCTGGTGATACAAATCTGTGGAATTTCAGATAAAGCACAGACCCAAACCTCCCTCTTGGATGTTATTCTCCAACCCAACTCATGGCTTCACTCTTGGTAACGATATGTGGCCTCCCCGGCAAACGGCATGCTGCTGCTGTTACTCCCATGGCTTCCATCTGCGCCTGCCGTTGGTTGATTAGATGTGATACCAACAACAACGTCGTCCATGTTCTTCTCTGGGACATCAGACTCAGGACGGGAGCGTTTGAAGCGTCGGTCGGGGTACTGGCTATTGTCGAAGGGCATGCGGTGGACACACAGCACATGGGTCTTCAGGTTGCCCTTCTGGGAGGCACTATAGGGGCAGTAACTGCACTTGAATGGCCTCTGGCCTGGAGAGAGACAGAAATAAAGAATATTACCATTATTAGAAGATATATGAGTGATTTTCACAATCAGAGGCTTCACTACCATAGGATATCTCTTTGTAGATATCCTAATGTGTTTATGGGTTGTAGGTTTGTATCATAAGAATATTTGAGAAGCCCTGATCCAAACAGACAATTCTTGCAACTACTAGAGTGTACTAGTTCTGTTACTATAAGCTTACTTAGCAATGTAAGTGGGGTAAATCTGCTGTTTAACTCATTATTGCAAGACAGAGGATGAAATTATTGTTGCTGCAATAACTTTCCAGAGTTGTAAAGTCCTACCTCATACTATTATTTAACTGCTGGGTTGAGTTCTATTACTCAAACCAGCCTTCATGGATCGTACCTCATTGTCTCGTCAGTACCTAAAACAAAACACCCCCCATGTCTGCTGCCACAGCGCTCATGTAAAAGCTACGCTGTCACTTGCAGCTATTACTGCCACTGCTGCTTTTCATACAACATGTCAAAGGTCCCACCTATCCACCTGTAGGCTTTGACTATTATCAGCTCAGTTTGGTGTTTCCTTGTACGGAGTGGTTAGGTCAGACCCTAGACCCTAAACATCAATACTGTATTTACACTGTTCCATGTGAATTGGCTGACTGTCACACTTATACCTGCACGCAATTTAGGCTCTAATTTATCTAGCCTGCGTGATTTTGCACTGTGGAGGGAGAAATCCATACAGACAATGGAAGAACATCCAAATTCCACACAAAAAGGCTAGAGCCAGTTGACAAATTCAAACCCAGGAGCCTGAGGTGACAGTGCTAACCACTGGGCCTCCTTGCTGCCCCTCCTTCTTAGTAGTGTATCAAATGGCTGGCTGATATTCAATAAATAGCATGATGTAGTGGCCTATAACCCCAACTTGAACCGCTACCCTTCTGGCCACAAGTCTACTTTTCAGGCCTTCAGGCTTCCACTGGCTCTTATGAAGGTGTGTTTAACAACATGAAAGATGCGACTGGGAAACAGAGATTGGGTGAAGAGGGTAAAGTTAAGGACAAGGAGGAAAGGAAAAGTGATTTTCTCATCTGCACTACCCCAGCAGCACTGCCCGAGCTCCTTATTGAAACAAATACATCCTCAAAGCATTACCCAACACTTAATACTCGCCTCACTTTGTGTAGCCAGAGATCTCCCGCGAATTCATCTGAACTAAACTTTTGCAGCTCCCTGAGTCGATATGCATCTTTTGAAGAGCATGCATACATCTAGTCCCCTGAACACAATAGCAGAGCGGAACGAGGCGAGGTATTTTTCTCTATCTCCCCCCCTTGCCACAGCTCCAGCACAGAATGTTCTCCCTAGATTGAATCTGATCATCACTGCAGCAAACACAATGGCCCTTAATAGCACCAGCCGTTTGTTTGAGGGATGCCGATTACACCGCCATCATAACCCACTTCACTTAGCTCACTCACTCACAGACAGACAGAGAGGCTAAAATGGAGAGGGAGGGAGGAAGGAAGTGGGAGGGGCAGAATGGAAAGAGAGAGTTTGAGACCTCTGTAGTACTTTAGGTTATTAATAACAGTACATTTGCAGTTACCCTCGTTTTCTTTTTTTCTTTTTTTTTCTTTCTCTCTTATTCAATTTGAGATGCTCTAAATCAAATTAACATATGGGGTTTAAAAGAGGCGTGGGGATAGGTGCAGGGAATATCAATAGGTAGAAGGCCGGGAATTAAAGAGGAAACAATCTATTTGAAGCACTCACTGGCATACACATGGGGTTAGCGGGAGTGAGTGCACAGTCTACTTATACTGTATAAAGACGGACACACGCGCACTAACACATACACACACAAACACACTGGCGCGACGCGAGGATGCAACGAGGCAACGCAGGATGCACGGAGGCAGGATTTGCAGCTACTTTGTGTTTGGCAATCTGACACAGGCTTTGGAGCCTCTCCGGCTTTCTGATATTACATTGTGTGCTCCAGAGCCAGACAAAGGGGATTGCTACAAGTTTGGAGGCTTTGGATGTTCCAGTTGTCTGAATTTCCCGATAAGCGAGTCTGTGGCACACAATAAAGGGTCCCTTTTATTCGTGTGCAGTTTAATTTCACACTCTCTTACATTACGTTAAGTCCGAGAGGCAGAATATCTCATCCCATTTTACACTTAGGGAGAGCGAGTTATGCCCCCAAACAACTCAACTCGTTTTTTTTTTTGTTTTTTTTTTCCCTCCCTGCTCTATCTTACTGTTTGTCTCTGTGGACTTTAAAAATAAATACAAATCAAGCTTGGTTTTATCTCTGGGGAGATGTTTAGGTAAAACAGAGAGATTGTGGTTTGAATTGCACGGCTTGAAAAAAGTTTGGATAGAATGTATAAACTTGAGTTAGTGTTTGAGATTGAAATTGACTGCAGAGCAACTTGGAGACACACAGGCTATACTTTGTTATGGATTAAAAATTAAAGAGAAGCTCTCTCCTACTCATTCACTCACACCCTCTCTCACTCACAGATATACACACACATAAAATGCACTCCTCAAGCCACATGCCCAGCGACTATAATGCTTCAAATTTGCCATCATTAATCCATGTCCTTTGGTGAGCGCCAGTAACCAAAACAGCCCACATGCTGACTGTGGCCCGGCAGCATCCCACTAACTATTATTCTGTCAAATGAACCCTTTTCTACCATTCTTTTATTTCTGCTTTTGTCCATCTGACCTCTGTAACACTTCTCTCTGTCACACCATGGTCACATTACTCACAAATGGGGTGATGCTACAGTATGTTATTGAGTAAGAAAATGATTTCCCAGTAATGAGTACGGTAATCGTTTACTGTTGAAATTCCAGTTTTATCAATCAAGATCTGGTTTGCTATTCAATATTATGCAATAGTGATTCAACTACACACAATAACATTGTTCACAATAACACTGCCATGGAGGTAACAAATCAGTAGAATATAAACAGAATTTCTAGGAGACAAGATTGCAAGTTTAAAACATCAGTGCTGCCCAAACTGTTTGACTGATTGACAAGTGTACACCAACCACAGTAATAAGTACTTACCAACAAAGATGGAGGGAAAAAGAGACACAATAAACACGTCAACACTAAGCATTTGGCAACACAAAGATGGAGACAAAATATTATAACAAGACAGATAAGTGATTCTCTTTTGTTGCAATCATTCTGAATGGGGTGTTGGGACAAATACAGCTGTCACTGTAAATTTCAACTAATGACGGGGGTAGAAATATCCACAAAAAATGCACAAGATATACTGAACATGTCAACATTTTGCTATATCGGTGATAGTCAACCAGGGGGTTGTCTCTCTTGGACTCAAAAGTCATTGGACAGAGTTTTACAAACGTATCAACCCACCAGATTAGATGGTGAAGAGAAGGTTTACTTACCAAAAATTTGGAGCTTTCAACTGCATTTCATATTTTTATTCAGCAAATGGAGCAAGCTCAGGTGTTATCTTGTGACCTAAATGTGAGCTTTCGGTCACAATATGACAAGGGGTCATATCGTGACCCCTGTCACTGCTCAAGGGTGTTCTTTGGCGTTGGATGTGAATGGCCTCGTTGATCTTACTTTGGGTGTCGACTAGCTCTTTGTTGATGACCTTGACCCCAACCCAAAGTTCACTTGGAAGTCATGTGATGACATCTGAGCCAGCTCCATTTGCTGAATGAAGACCATGAGATGCGGTTGAATCATTAGTAAATGGACATTAAGCTTAGATCTCTTCATCATATACAGTATTTTTTTTTCTAGAAGTCAAGAATGAACATCCATGAACATCCAGTCCTGGTTAGAGATTTTGACAGTAGAGTGGTCAAACCTAATCTGGTTCCATACCTGCAGCATGTGACACATGAAGAAACAGTTGAATTTGACATTGATATTGTTTTTAGCTGGATTCATATTACTCAGGTCTCCTTTTTGTCTCTCTGATGACTGTTGAGGACATTTGAACATGGGTATTTCTCAGTGTGCATCAATCCCGGGATGACAGCTGATTGTCAGTCTGATTTAATGCCTGTGCTGATCAGAGAAACTATTTTTTCTGTGTATTTTTCATTGTTGTAATTCACAGGTACATCAAATACATGGGTGCTACATCATTCATTCAGGATTTTGAAGAGAAATTATGCCTTTCTGTGTAGTAAATTGAACTCTGAAGGTTATTTCTTCCAGATTTGTCAGTGGAAATATTTAAATGTTACTTTGCTGCCTCCCACATTAGCTCAGTGTATCAATGTGATGAAGCTAATGTACTGTATACCCTACCCTGCAGCTCAAATACTTACAGCACATGCTATTACAGGATTCACAGCTGTTTGCTCAACTATACACTCTCTAGTTCAGTGGCCTCAAAATGCACCAATTCAAGTCAGTTCCAAGATTGAATTTACAATGGCATTATTAGTGTGTACGTTAGCTAGCCACCTTGTGGAACCTTGACGATTCAGTCAATCTGGTTCATAAAATGCTAAAAGGATGTTCCGGTACTATTACAGATCAAAATGTAATCTCATTCATATAACTTCCAGCCACTGGTGGCAGCACTGAGCTTTTACTTTAACATTGCTTTTATCTACCTGGAACATCACTGGAATGATTGGCTGCAATCCAGTGATTACGTATTGTGAAAATTCTTTATTTGATCAAACCAATTAGTGAGTGAAATGTTCAGGCTTCATAAGATGGCCCAGTCATAGGAGTTATCCTTAGAAACCTCTACCTAACCTTCACTGTACTGTAGTTGCCATGCACAGATGTTGCAGAAAGGGAGAATTTCAAAAAAAAAAACATTGGCTTGGACTGGTGATAGGGTTCCACTGTCCTTTTTTCAAACTAATAACCTTTCCAATTCCCCCCATTTATTTTTTTTCTCCCCACTGACATTGTGCAATTTGCGTTGTCTGTTTTTTCTTTGCTTTATTTCAGTGTTTTATATTTCCTTTTGGTTTATTATTATTAATTGCCCAGACACTGGGTGAGTGCCCAGCCAAAAGCCTTAAACTGTGAAAGAAAGAGAGGAAGCGAAAGCGATAAATAGATAGAGAAAGAAAGAGGTAGAGAGAGAGAGAGAGAAAGAGAGAGAGAGAGAGAGAGAGAGGAGAAACAGTGGTCTTGTTTTCATTAGTGTGGCATTATCTAAGCCTGTTAATTAACCCCCTAAGGCCCTCTGCATGGAGATCAGAGGAAAAGGGGGAGAGGAAGTGGAGGGGAGGGGAGGGGAGGGCAGGACGATTCAGTGTGTGTGTGTGTGTGTGGGGAGGAAAGATGTATCAGACCGCTGCCACAAACATGCCCATGTTTCACCCGCCACACATGCCCACCCCCACCCCTCTCCTCACTCACACTCAGCTCACCGTCATTATCTTATCTTTACCCATAAACACACACACACACACACACACACATACTTACTTACTGAAGGTAAGTTTTCTCTCTGTCTGCTCTCATTTGCATTTTCTGTATTCCACTGTTATTTAACAATATGTTCATATAACACACAGTACAAAGGTGTGAGAACAATTTCATGTTGCTTCCTAAAAATAAATAGATGATTACCTCTGCCTTCAAATATGTTGCTGTTAGGATTATTAGACATGTAGTCTGGGAAAACTTCATGATAGCTGTTCCTTTTTTTTTTGGTCTTTTTACTTGAGAAGTGACAGTGAAGAGTGACAGGAAAGATAGGAGACAGGCGGCTTTTGCATTAAAGTTGTAACTTACCCAAACTGTGCTTATATTTGACAGTTTGTGGCCATATGTGAAAAATACACCAGGGCTCTTAGAAAAGTGTTGTCTCGCTTACGTCTTGTGAGAAGAGCTATCTTAAGATGGCAACAGATGGCAGTGCTGGCATCAAATGACATTTAAGGACGGCAGCTTTTGGTTCTATGCCAGAGTGCTGTTCCTGGTCTTTATGTGCCTCTGTATATGTGTGTGTTTGTTCTAAGTGCGTGGGTTTGTTGTATCTATACGTTGTGTGTGTATAGTGCTAGTACTAGTATACTAGTGATGATGTTTGTGTGTGTGTGTCTGTGTTAGTGGGTGTAAAGCATATAAGCAAGAAAAGGGAGACATCTAAAGGGTGGAAGGGTTCCATTCTGTCACTTTTATGTTTAGGGTTTTGTATTCATGGCACCAGTTGCATATAAAAGGTCCCGTATACAGACACACATACACCAGAACACAGATGCACATCTATTATGTGTACGTTGGACAATCTAAAACAAAATAGGTAAAAAGTGTGTAAAAGTGTAGGTGAGTTGTGCAAGAAACCTATGGATGAAATATAAGTCCATGACTCTTTAAGGAAGGTGTGACAGTTTGACAAAAAGAGAGAAGAAGAGTAGAGTGAGCTAAAGACAGGCAGAGTTAGTGGGCAGAGAGAGACAGAGCCACACAGAAGGTGTGAGCAATTAAATGTGCTAAACCATCTGTCCAATAACCTGCATGCATGCTGAGGTTCCCAGATTACTCAGCAAACCACAGCAACACCCTCACACACACATACAGACACATGAATGGCAACACATCAACGCTAAAAAGTAGCGTTGAGAAGTGTTTCACTGCTGAGGTCAGTTCTCGGATAGTTTTTCCATGGTTGCACACGGACATTTTGGTGCAACCTGTGCTTGTGGTAAAAAGGGACCGTCCTCGTCAGAACAGCTTTAGTCATTTTCTGAAACACTTAAAATGAACTATTTTTACGTTTTCCTAAAGAGAGATTTCTTGTGGTTTGGTGAAGTATAACTGCTCTCAAAAGAGAAAGCTGAAGTAGTATGAGGTTGTCACACTGTAAAACATATTAGGGGCGGAGGTTTGGATGGAAGGTTGAGTGTACAAACCGTCTGATTTGAGCCAGGCAGACGGTGTACAGATGGAATTCAATTTTAACATCGAATCGGTCGCCATCGACTAGTTTTAGAATCGGGCTGAATTCCTGCCAGAATGGTTGTCGTTTGACGCAAGCTTGTTTTAACATCATTGGAGTATATTTGACATGTTGTGGCTAAAACTGTCTTGACTGAGACTGCTGTGATATAAAACTGAACTTTGCAGCTGAACAGACACACAGACCATATTGTCTACATGTTCCAGCCATCTGTGACTCCGTGTTTTTCTTTTTTTTTTTCCACGTATTTTTTATTCATAGCGGGATTACACAGTAACGCTGCCTTTCTTCTCTCTTTTTGTCAACATTATTGAGGACATGTCGTCTTGTTTGAATAAACTTTATTGGACTTGACACTGGACAAAACCGACCCTGGGGTGCTTACATTTAGCGTCAGTTGATCTGTACAGAGTGAGCGTAAAATTCGCAGGTTTTGTTCATGTAGAAAGGCTGAAAAAAACTTGTGAGTTCACACAACATACAAGACTAATTCAAACACACTGTGTCTGCACAACTTCAGAGACTGTAGACTGTTGTTCTAGTCCCAGAACCAAACTTTCTCATTTGCTATGCGCTTATGTCTTACTTGATGAAATTGCAACTTATCACACTTGGGTCAGATGGAATTTGGAATTGAGGTTTGTGGCACTTTCTCGAAGGCTTCTCTTTAATCCACTGCGGCTTGGATTGTACCTTGTTTGTTCGCCACTTTGGACAAAAGCGCTCTGCCAAATGTTAATGTCAAATTTCTCCAAACTCAGCCAAATAGTCTCTTTGCCTAAACCTAACCAAACCATATCCACAGAGATTAGAGATCATTTCATTACCAGATCACTGGAAATGAAAAAATATCGACGAGTGCAGCTTTATGAAAAATAAATGTTTAGCATTCTTGTTTCTCACTTCACCAATGCCTCCCTGATTACGGCTTCATAAGTCCATTGATTTTTGTAAAATATATATAAATATATTCTTAATTCTACCCATACCCCCCACCCCCCTCCAAAAATAAATACATTTACATTACTTCAAACAGCCTGAAGGGAATTTATCCTTCTCTAGATTCCCTCTGATGAATTAAGAGCATTTCCCTCAACGAGCTGCCGTGTTGATAGAAAATTGGCCTGAAGTTTGGGGAATAGCGATTTGGTCTGTTTCCTAGCTTAACTAGAGAAAACCAACACACAAATAACACCAGGGGAGGCACTTAAGGAGAGTAGAGGAACGGTGGGGGGGAGAAGGGGGGAGGGGAGGGAGCTCTTTCAGCATCAAAGCCAGCTAAAACGTCCCCACCAGGGACTAGGTCCCATGTTAAATACTGAACTAGATTATTAATTGCTGTACCAGTAGGACCTGTTAATAAGAACCCAAAATAGCAGCTCCTTCCTTTCTGTCTTCATCTCTCGCTCTATTTTCACTTTATGCCTCTCTTCTGGAATCTACTGCTGTTTTTTTTTTTTTTTTTTTTATGCTTGCGCTCAAAGTTTGCTTCATGCACTCATTCACTCATCTGTTTGCTTACTTAGTCACTGACTCACTGACTTCCGTAACTCACACTCACACATATTTTCTCTCATTTGCTCACTCTTCTGTTTCTCTCACCAAGTCATTGTTTCTTTCATTCACACTATTTATTCACACACTCAATGATTCACTTCGTCCTTCTCTCACCCACTCACTCACTCACTCACTCACTCACTCACTCACTACCTTTTGCTTAGTCACTCACTCTTTCACTCGCTCATTTCCTTGATACTCACTCACGCACTCACTTTCTTTTGCTTGCTCAGTAACTCGCAGACTTAACATTCTATTATTCACTCATGTTATCATTCACTCTTTCAGTCGTGTTTTTCCTTCACTCATTTATTCATATCCTTTCACTTGTTCACTCATTCCTATTTTCTTATATTCACTCTCTTAAGTCACTCACTCACTCATTCATCTGTTTTCTTTCACCCCATCACTCACATTTTCTTTCATTTGTCTACTGACTTACTCATAGACATGATCTCATTCATTCATTCATATTATCATTCAAACAAACACTCTTCCAGTCGTTTTCTTTCACTCATTCATTCATATTGTCTCCTTTTCACATTTCACTTTATCTCACTTTTCTTACATTCACTGTTTCACTTGTTTTAACTGAATGATGTTCACTCACTCACTTGTACCATTGTTTACTCTCGTTTGTCCCAGAGAGAACTGAAATCATAGTGCAGGGTGTGTGTGTGTGTGTGTGTGTGTGTGTGTGTGTGTGTGTGTGTGTGTGTGTGTGTGTGTGTGTGTGTGTGTGTGTGTGTGTGTGTGCAGAGCAGACATCCCCCCTCGCCTTATTTTTCCTCAGTCAGAGTCCCTGCTGAACTGAGGGAGGCACAATCTGCTGCTGACCTGTCACTGTACACAGATAATGGATGCCCAACTGCATGCGTGTGTGTCCGCATCTGTGTGAGTGTGTGTGTGTGTGTGTGTGTGTGTGTGTGTGTGTGTACACGCTCTCGCTTGTGTGTGTGTGTGTTTGTGCGCAGGCTGTCATCCATGTCTCTCAGCAATAAAGAGAAAGAGAAAAAAAAAAAGAAAAATGGAGGGCAGTGGGGGTTGATAGATATGCCGGCCACCTGCTTCTCACTCACATTCTGACACAAAGAGCATCGGCTGCTCTGCTGCATTAATCACCATGAACTTCCTTTGACCTCAACACACAGCGATAACAGTTAAAAGTTATGGAAATAGTTAGAAAACACAGAGCAACACACAGGCAGACAGACTGAGACGCTCAAGATTTTGTCACGAGGGCCCCAAGAGGGAGGGGAATTTTGTTCTTGCTGATCTATAATTTAACTGTCGACTGTTTACAATCTATGTGAGGAGAAAACTGTCATTTTTAGTGATTTGAATGAGTTGAATCAAAGTTTCTGAGGACTTCAATGAATCCCTTCAATGAAGGGTCCCAAGAGGCTAGCTCTGGTCTAGAGATTAAAGCATATTTAAAGCAACATTTTCACTGTGAGGTCCCTACTTTGATGCTCAGAGACCCAACAGCTGGAGAAGTGGGTGATGAAACTAAATGCTTTGACTCTATGCTCAGGCTCAGCTACTGAGGTGTCCTTGAGCGAAGCGCTGAGGTCGACCTGCTCGCTGGCCGACAGTCTGCAGCGGTCAATAAAAGGGATAAAGCTCATCTCAGCTGCTGCATTGTGAGCCCAGTCAGAAATCATCAATTACCTTATTGTGCATGATTTGAACATGCAAAAAAATACCCCCAACTGACACATGGAGAAATATTAAACATGTTTAAGATGAAGACTGCATGGAGATAATTACAGTATAGTATTGAGAGTTACATCTAAACATGCAGCAAGCTCAACAACAATGGACAGCAACAAAATGCATTTACTCAAGTAAATACTTCTACTTCTGTTCCATTTCAGTGGGAAATATTGTGTGTTTTACTTCACCACATTTATTTGACAGCAATAATTCCGATTTCCTTTGCAGATTGAAAACATACAATCACATTGTAGACTGTGATGACTTGTTACATATTGAAACAGCCATCATAAAGTACTTAAATTTAGCTCCACATTGAGCAGGTCACAGTGATGCATCAGTCATAAAAATCCAATAATATTATACTGAGTACTGTGCTTTTAATCATGGTATTTTAAGTACTTTTTGCTGATACTACTTTGTGTACTTTTATTAAAGTAAAGATTTAAATGCAGTGCGTTTAATGGAGTATTTTTACACTGTGTTCCATTCACTTAAGTAAAAGATGCAGGTGTTAGCACGATGGCTACTCTGTGCTCACATGAGAATCCCATGATTCAGTTGGAAAGAGAAGAGCGACCCCAGAATTTATTATGAGAAAAACTCAAGACGACATGCTGACCTATGAAAACTCTTCATTAACCCTGCACAAGTCATTTTAGATTTTGAGGGATGGGTTAGCAGCATTTATGGGTTTATATGCATCCAACATGTGAATCAACAGTAGTTCAAAATAATAAACTGCTCTACAAATAACATTAAAGTTGCTTCATAACCTGCAGCTTTAGGATAAATGTATTGATTTAAGGAGCAAACGCATGAATCAAGTCAAACATGCCGTTCATCATCCTTAATTTCCAAATGCACACACTACTAGTCACCTTACAGTAATGTTTATGAAAATGTTTTAAAATATCTGACTGTGAGCATGAAGCCAAGCTAGACCAGGTTTATGTAAGTATACACATATATTTGCTCTTGTTTTGTTTTAGTCTTTACTGTGAGACAGATATTTCTTGTGGCCTAAAATTTCTGTTTCAAATCGATTTATTTTTGTCATGAGTTTTTGAGACTAACACTGCTTGATTTGTGAGTTGTGACAGCTGCTGGCTTGAAATACGCAACGAGAATCTGATAACAGAGGTTAGTGAAGTAGATCGAGTTATGTTAGTGTAATTATGAAACTGTTGCTGTGCCTCCCTCACTTAAGCCTTCCTGTCTATATTCTGACCTTGGAAACAACACTATGACACATGCACGTACACATTTAGTACTTGTGTCTGAACGAGGTTGACTTCACAATGATCACACTGCGAGACATTTGAAGCCATGTACTAATAACATGTTAAAGATAATACGGTCAGACTCTCTAAATGAATGAATAGAAAACCCTGACAGACAGACCTATAGGAAGCCAACTTCGCCACACATGCCGATCATGTATCGGTTGTGTTCGCTGGTAGCAGGTGTAAGTGAAACAAGCTGCTGCCAGAGAACAGCAAGTCTTATCAACAGAGAGACTGGAGTGGTGTGTTTACCAGTTAGTGTGTGTCACGTTGCCCCGACCAGGTGCTCCACAAGGATTTGAATCCTATTTGTGCAAAACAGGAGGAGAGGAATGACTCAGTCAAAACAACACCATCATCCAGTTTCTATTATCCCTCCTGTCTGTGTGTGTGTGTGTGTGTGTGTGTGGCTGTATAAGTTAATTCATTACCTGTGTGTGTTTGTACGTACTCTTATTTGAACAACTGACTAAAATGAAATCAAACTCTCCCTTTCTGCACGCTTCATAATGTTCACTGTGTGAACTCCTCTATGGATGCATTTGGTGAGGCAGGTAACATTAGCATTAGACAAAAAAATATCCCTTTTTCACAGAGATCATCTTGTAAACACGATCAAGACTTGACCATGTTTAGCGTTTTAAGGAACGGGATCCCGCATGCGGCATTATCCACCATGGAGCTTAAATTCTTTTAGATGCAAACAACACCACAACTTTTTAATACCTCTCCTGGTAGAGCTGTTATTTACCCCCCCCCCCCTTTCATAAGCTCTCTTCTCTTTCTTATCTCCCTTCCTCATTTCCCCTCTTTTTCCTCCTCTTCTCCTCTCTTTCCTGTCTTTTTTCTCCTTCTCTTTCCCTACCGGAGGGGAAGCCTATTTGTCCGCTTTAAGTGAAATCACTCAATTCTTTGAGGAAGAGACTTTGGAGACCATTGGTAACCAAGAGAGAGGGAGAAAGAAAGTATGTGTGTGTGAGAGAGAGAGAGTCCACCTTCCAAATAAGTTCCATTAATCATGGGCCAGAGTCTAATGTAACTAATATTTTACAATTAGAGGAGACAAGATGGAGCTGGAGGCCATCTATCTCCCTTACACCACATGATCATCGATTCATAAGAGCTGAGGAGAGAGAAAGAGAGGGAGACCATAGCACGCTAGTCCTGCATACAGCACACACTCACAAACACACACACACACACACACACACTTTGCCGGGCACACGCTGACACACGTGCAGACGTTAAAACACACCCACATACATAAGCACAGATGCTCAGCAGGAAACATACGGATGCATGAGAATGAGGGGACAAGCTGTCACATTAGCATTTGTTAGTATATGTTCTGATTAAAATCAGGGCTGAAAATAACAGTTTTTGTCATTATCTATGAGTCTGTTGATTATTTTTTTCCTCATTTTTTTTCATTTAAGCTTCGGAGGTTGTTTTTTTTTTAATTCTTTGAAATCAGCTATTAGTGGAAAATTTTCCTCGCTCTTTGCCAGAGCACTAGGTGACGTCTTAACATTGTTAGTTTTTCCGACCAACAGTCTGAAACCCAAAGATATTCAGTTTACAGTTATGTAAAACAGAGAAAAGCAGCACACTGCAGATGTTTTTGGTATCTTTGACTTTGACTATCATTTTCTGTAAACGATTTATCAATTATCAAAATGATCTGTGTTTCATTTTCTTTCAATCGACTGACCGTTTCGGTGGTGATTGTATCATTTATTTATCATAAAACAGTAGTTGCATCAGATTACAAAAATCACAGTTGATTTCTTATTGATTTGTAACTGAAATAACAGTCAGGTGGATATGTAGATCGCCACCAAGACTGCAGAGGATGTATAGAAATGTAGGATTTATTTCAAATTTGATGCACCAACAAAATTTTAATAAATAAATAAATGTTTTGTTTGGTTTTGTTTTGTTGTTTGTTTTTGGGGTTTTTTGCTCTGCCGGTTATAGATGTATTTTCAGTAATGAAACATTGATATACATGAACACAAATAGAAGAAAAAGGGAACCACAGGTGGTGTCAAATCAAACATAATAAAACAAAACATGAGGAAATGGAACATGTCAGAGAAGAGAAAACCTATGTACTGTAGCTACGCCCCGAACAAAATGCAGAATGTATCTCTAAGTAGAAATAAAACCTACAAGCAGTGTAAAGAGGCACCCCAATTTCACCTGGGCCTCCTAAAAACTGAGAGTGAACTGAAGGACAATTTCAAGAGTGAACTCACAGAAGAAAAACAGTCTGACCCTCTAATTAGAGAAAGAAAACGGTGAGAGAGCAACAGCATCGTTGCCTGGATCAGTCAGGGAAGAGAACCTATGTTTGAGGACAGCAGAGAGCAGACAACAAAGAGGGAGGAAGCGAACAATGACATGCACAAAAGAATGACATCCTCTTTGGTAAAGTGCCTTTGAGCAGGACATTGAATCCTCTCTGGCCGTCCTGTTTGGCGCTGGCGAAGACTGAGCTGGGCCACGGCCAGGATTTGAGATAAACTGATGTCATGATTCCAAACACTCAAGAGAGCTTTGACCAAACAACAAAAATAAAGTCTCAGAATGTTCTTTTTTTAATTATGTGGTTTATATCGAATTAACTGTTCAGTTATTTTGTCTGAATTTTATTTTCAACCATAAAGGTTTAAAACCTGAAAAATAAATTCTTTAGTTATCTATAATCAAATTTGCTTCAATCAAATGTTTTGAATCAGCAAAATACTGTAATTAGTCTATAAAATATCCACCATTATGTTTTTTAATTGCACAAAAAGAACTTAACTCAAAATTCCCTGAAAAAAAAAAAAAACGTGATCTGTGTGTCCAGTGAAAGGGGATTTCCAGTAAAGTATCACACACTCATTGGTGACATTCCATGTTTCTCTCTGCAATGCAACATGCAAATCCCTCAGAGGAAGACTGGATCCTCCACCAGCTATGCACCAAAAGCTGGTCTGCTGTGCCCTCTAGTGGCACAAACCCAGAGCTGCACAGCAAGATCCCAGCAGTTCTAATGTAAAAGGAGAGGGGAAAATTAGAGGCAGCTGAACAAATGAGCAGAAAGACGGGTTCATCTGCAGGTCACCATCTGCCCTGCGACCAACCAAACGCTGGCACACAGCAACCGCTGCAGAGCGTCATCTTAAACACATCAATCCACACGTAGACGCGCGCGCACATAGACAATTATACAACAGGCGAGCATGCACGCACAAACATGTGCTTACACACACGGCTGCACAACATGCCGTTGAGGAAAATGAGAGGAAATGGATACTGAGGAGAGAGAGAGAATTGAAAGACAGGAGGGGAGACAGAGCAAATGACGAGAGAGGAAGTTAAATGAAGGGCAAAGAGCGGTGTTCATCACACTGTGAAAGAGGTTGCTTCAAATGTTGAAATTGCTCAGCTAAACAATGAACGGCAACACACACACACACACACATACACACACACACATACACACGACAGGCCGGATGGAATGAAAGATGACCTAATGTGTTCTTTAATCAGGCACATGTGAGCCATTACATGGAGACACACACCTATATACATACGCTCACACACGCATGCATGCATGCCCTCACATACAAACATACATGCACACAACATGTGCAGTATATAGTACTCAAACACACAAACACACACACAAATAAACACACACACACACACACAGGCCAAGCAAGTAATATCCTGATTCTCCCTAATCAATCTCATATCCAGCCATCTAAAACATTCTTCTTTTGGCGCGTGTGTGTGTGTGTGTAAGTCTGTGTGTGTAAGCATGTAGATATAAACCAGTCAAACAGTTACTTTCTCCGGATGTGGGTTTTATTGGGAACAGACTTGATGGTTTCGTGGCAGGAGGCCCCCACATCTGGTGCGGTGCAGCTGATCCGTTTAAAAATTAGTCAGGCATTGACCTGGGCAGCCTCCCAGCGGCCCAGCAGCTCGGCAGCCTTTGGGGTCCTGACGTTAGGTTAACACAAATACGGATTCCATCAACGCAGAGCGGATCAGGTTTCAGACCACAGAGGGGGGAAATGAAACCGTAAAATATTTCTTCCTTTGAAAAGCGGAGTCAGCTGAAGTGGCTGTGTGTGTGTGTGTGTGTGTGTGTGTGTGTGTGTGTGTGTGTGGGCAGGAAACTTTGTGTTGGAGGTAACTTTGTGAATCTCCCACACTTGTCATTTTTTACTAGGATGATAAAATGTATACACATGTGCACCCACAGATGTTTACTGTACATACAAACACATACGTATTAATATAGTGTTAATGAGGTTCAGTATGTTGAGTTCTGACACTGACACACCAAAATTGACACTAATTTATGTCTGACCTTGATCCCTGTCTTTGACTTTTTGAAAACCATTTTTTACTCTGATTCTAAATCTAATCCTAAAAAATGTAATAAAACTGACTGTACAAACAAACCAAAAGAAAAAAAAAAGAAGAAGAGAACACAACAGCTACTCTATGAAGACATTCTGGAGACACTTTCATTTGCCAGCCTGTACAACTGAGAGCAAATTACATGCCTAGACATAACAATACTCATGATTTATCATGGTTTATGACATAAACAGGATCAAATCACATTGCTGCCCTGAGCTCTAATTACAAACATTACAAAACTAATTCAAAAAGTAAGTCTTACCGGCAACCATTTGGATTTTGTTAAAAGGTTTGAAAGTGTGAGGATCTCAGAAGTCGTTTTCTTGTTTTCTTTTATCATGAGCATCATCATCATACTTTTGTAAAGGGCTGATCTAATTAATGACCATTTTATATGATGGAAAGAACGGGGTGAGGAGTCATGGTGTCTCTTACTTCAATAAGATTTTGAATGCAGTGTACAATTTTCATTGTACATTTGTTCACATACATTATTTACATTATTGCTACGTCTCTTCCACCGGTGAATATTACCTTGCAGTTTAGTAATTTGCATACAAATGCTATAGACCCTGTGTGCAATAACAGATCTGCTTGTAACAATCTGTCAAAGTGAATGAGATACCTGATATTCTGATCAGTGATATTAAAGCATGTTGTCATGTTATCCACTGCTTGTTTTTAATCTATAAGTTGATTTATTATTGTTATGTGTTTTAAAAGGAGGAGGGCCTGGTCAAAAGTACCAGAAGAAAGAAAGACATGTGTCAAATCACTAAAAGAACACAAACACACTGGATGGGGAACAGAGATGGAGAGGACGCAAGAGAATAGATGTATGATCCACACAGCTCATCTCTATCTGAACGTGATTTGTTGTAATTTAAATATTTTAATCTTCTCTTTATATTTTGCCACGTGGGACGCTCCCAGCGTGCCAACGTGTTGCCTGTCCTCCCCATATTGTTTCACTGCAGCTACTTTACCATCACCTTTGGGAGACAAAGTGGCGTAGATAGTAATTTAGTTGTGTGTATTCGACATCATGATCACAGTCTGTGAAGCTTTGCCATCAAATTGTCGGAGAGATAATAACTTGTGTTGGAAGTGATGGACTACTCTCCAAACAGTTTACCAGCTTCTGATCACACAGTGACACTCCGACGCGTCGGCTCGCCTTCCTGATTCTCGCTCTGTCAGAAATGAAGAAATTAAAAACATGAAACAGGCCGTTGCTCTGTGACAATCTTTTTTTTTTTTAGTTTGAATACATTTTATTTTTATTATAAGTACAGTTCAGTAGTTACAAAACGAAGCATCTGCCATGAGGATACAGCGAAACATAAAGAGTGTTCAGCTCACAAGACAGGTTTTGTACATAATATGTGGAGTGGAATGCTCATTATAGCTGGTTCAGAGAAGGAGAGAGCCCAAGCGTGACTCTTGCCATTAATTTCTCATCTTTACACCCCTGGAAAACAGAGATAGGGGCCAAGAAACTGAGACCCAGTCATCTGATTGGTCAGTGCCTCCAGCAGGATACGTCTGATTGGTTTACTCAGACCCCATTTCCAGAATTCCTCCCTTCAAACACCCTGTTACATTTCCCTACAGCCATTACTTCTCACTTTTTATATGTCACACTCTTATTATTTTACTTTTTAATCCCCTCTTTTCCTGGCATATTGAAATTGAAAGAATGGTTAATTGTAATCTACATATAAATCAAATTAAAATGGAAAAAAAAAAATATCTGAGGCTGTACTGCCGAGAATATCTTCTCAAGTTGGAATTTGAGCACTGAAAATCACCCAGGCTGAAGCAGTGACGGGCCTACACTGCAGGTCAAAAGGGGATTTGCATACAAAAGAAATCTGGGTAACAATTTGTCAAAGCCACATACAGTATAGAGGTTGATCAAACAAAAAAAAGATTATATTTGGACTGTACATACCGCATTAGAATTTTTCTCTGGGTTCACAAAAAATGACGTAGAAACATTTCACAATGCCAAGGGACACACAAACACACACCTTCAGTTTAGTTAGTTAGCTAGTTTTGTACTGTATAGGTTGGATTTATAATACTATCACAGTGCAAAATACTTCTGAGAACCAAAACAAATGAAAAAAAAAGAAAGGATAAAGTCCCTCTATGCATAATGGAATCTGTATATATGGGGGCAAATATGTTTGCAGCACAGGAGACGATTGTCATCTTTTTTCCTCTTTTTTTATCAATAAATGGAGAAGGCATTAATGTACAGTACATATAAAAATTAAAAATAAAATCAACCCTACGTCCTATAGTCTAGCACAGCTACATAGCTTTGTAGAAGCAATAACAGATGACTTGTATCTAAGGCTATACACAATATGTCTTTTTTCCAGTTTTTTGTTCTTTTTTTTTTCTCATCTTAAAGTAAATACATCAAACCATTTTCAGTAGTCAGTAACACTGTGCAACAATGATCGGTGGCAGTATTTTACAAACATCTGCGACACTAGAGTCCTTGAGGTTGACATGAGAGATGAAGAGAAACGGGTGGAGGGTGATAAAGAAAGAAACAGTTCCCCCTTTTTTTGTTTTTGAGATCTTTTTTTTTGAAATTCTTCTCTGTCAAACTAGAAGAATGCCTACCTATTGAGAATATGGCCGTGTAAACTACTGTCATGTCTTTGCTTTCGCTCCTCGCGAACGTTTTAAAACTTTGTTTTCACTTTTTTTTTTTTTTACTACTGTATATCTCTCTATGTACATTAAGCGTCTACGGGCGCTGTGTTGAATGATACAGAACAAGAAAAAAAGACAAAGGGAGCCATATAGCAAGGAGGGAGGCCTGTACTGGTCTGGTTATGGAGGAGGGGGGGATATAGTATTATAAGTACATATAGGGCAGTCTGAATACTCCATCTTCTTCACATCATCAACAACATCATCAGCACCACCATCATCAAAAGTCAACTATGGGTATGTTTTTCTACCAGCAATGCCATCTTGTTTCTGTGTTGTAGATTGTCATATGGTGCCCTGTCCTTATTATGTTAACCATAATCACTGTGATGCATGGGACATAAATAGTGACTCTATGACAGCTGATAGGAGAGCCAGAAGTGGTCGGTCTCACAGGAAAATGTGCTTGGTCTCTGTCAACAGTCCAGTAAAGTTGAGTTTCTATTCTAGAGTAGCATACATTCCAGGTACAATATAATGATAATCCATGGAGTCGTCAAATAACCGTCTTCTTCATATAACAGGAGAGAAAAGTCTTTGATAGGTAAGCATTTGA
The DNA here is from genome assembly GCF_914725855.1 of Thunnus albacares. Taxonomy (NCBI): domain Eukaryota; kingdom Metazoa; phylum Chordata; class Actinopteri; order Scombriformes; family Scombridae; genus Thunnus; species Thunnus albacares. The sequence continues at coordinate 5,717,687 of NC_058106.1, read as the reverse complement.
TTAAGCACTACACTTCAGTCCTAATTAGAAAAAAGGAACACCTTTCTAGCTCAAGGAATGTATCAGAGATTGCGGGGCCAGTTACAGGAAGTGCTAATCAGACAGGTAGTTTCATCAAAAGAAAAATAAAACATTGTATAAGAGAAAAGACAACAAAGACAGGGGCATTCAGACCACAGGAGACAAAACAGGAAAGTTGCCGTCACTTTGTTTAGTGTCCAAGGACGCTTGCAAAAGTCATTAGGTCCGTCTCGCAAATCCATCCCCAAAGGAAACTGTCCCAAACTCTCCTTCATATAGTTCTCGCCTTCTCTTGACTCTGACGGTAGTATGTGTTTTTTTTTTTTTTTCATCTTAAATAAAGTCTTTGTTATAGTGTATTCCTTCATTTTTCCTTCATCCTCCTCCTCCTCCTCATCATCCTCATCATCATCGCCTTCATCATCATCATCATCATCCTCATCATCCTGCCTTGCTCCGGTGCGGGGCCGTTAGTCTTTGTTTACAGCGTGGGCGTCCAGCCCCTCGGGGTCGCCTAGGTTATGGTTGTTAGGGTGGTTAAGGTCGTTGTTAAGATGGTTGGGGTCGTGGGTCAGCGCGGGGTCATGGGTCATGGGCTGGTCCTCCTCTCCTACCCACAGATGCACTACGGCCAATGAGAGAACAAGAGGCAGATTAGCACCACGGACCCAACACACCGAGCCCACCCCGCAGTATACACACACACACACACACACCCTCAGCATTGTATCATACGGCCAAATGGATGGACTTGATATTTGAGACTGTCAGCTTTTCCCAATGGACAATAGCCAATTGTGTCATTTTTAAAGACTTTAAATGGTAATGTCACCCAAATTACAGAAAAAATACAACATTTCTCACTTACCTGTAGATAAAATTAGTCTCAAAGACAGTTTTGGTTTAATTTATCCAGACTGAGTTTTCTGCCTCCATCCTAATACAATGGAAATACATGGAATTCCAATTGTGTAAAAAATTAAACTACATCTCTTTCCAGTAACAGTGTCCATGTTTCTCTGGGTAATCCATAGACCTGCAGTCAACAGTTTAGTTTTCATGGGGACTATTTCTTTGGTAGAAAGTAGTCCCAGTGACAACTAACCAGAGATGCTGCAAGTCTGTGGATTCTCTTCAATAACAGGGACACTTTGCTAGAGCATTTTTCCACTCACTTCCATTGTATTGCTGTGGTGGCTGAAATATTAAAGACAGATATCTCCCACCCTGGAAAAATGAAACCAGAAAATACTGCTGGAGATAAGTGAGAAATTTGTAATTGGTAATTTGGGTGAACCGATCCTTTAAAATGTCTCTCCAGGATTCAGTTTCAATACATTATATGATCTGTAGACATTCTAAAAGAACAGAGACAACAGGACCAGCAACAGAAACAGCCTCAGCTCACAGTCCCAAATTTTACTGCTTTTTCAAGAATTTCACTGTTATGTATAAATGCTATACTAATAATATACTAATGATATGTGGTTAGTATCTAAACAAACAGGGTTGACACAATATCAGGAACACCTTCAAATGAAATACATTCAATACAGCAACAAGACAGATGAATGTAAACATGTCCGGTTGAATCCACACATCTCTGTAATCAACAGTATAAGCTTCTTAAAAGTAGTATTGTTTTGGATTGCATCACATTCCGAGGGGTTCCTGTTATTCTGTCCACCCTCCAACAATCGCTGTGAATAACTATTAACAAGTTAAGAAGCTCCTCTTTATCTAATAAGCAAGGTCAGCAGAGTTTTCATTGGTTTCATCAGATCTAACGTATTGAGATTATTACATCTCTCATACAAATCTCCCATTTATTTCTCCCTAATTTTATTTATGCATCTTCTGTACACAGAAGCTTACACTGTGAGATTGTGATAGGCTGTGCAGTGAAATAATCATTTCTAAAATGATATGAGACGCTAACACATTATGGTTATGACAACTGGAGTAGTTTCATACTTGTTCCAAGCAAGTTTGTTGGCTCAATAAGTGTTACAGGGAGTGTGACAGTGGATGAGAAGTGAAGTGAGTAATTCTAATAAAAAAGTTTTAAGACTCGGTGAGACAGTAAGAAATGCATAACTGTAATTAGGTCCCACAGTAGCGGCCACTAAATAATACAACTTGTCCCCCCTCTTCTCCCCCTCTTTTCTAGACTTTCATTCCCTCAGCAACTTCTTAGAAAATTATTTTGCAATAAAACGCCACCGAACACATTTGCATGTCATGTTCTTTTAAAGTGGCGTTATGAATCTGACAAAACCAAATTAAAACACGGGTTTATTTGAGCTGTGCTTTTGCAAGGACAGAAATGGATATCAAAATGAAAGGAAGTGCCGGCATAACGGAGGGAAAATAAAGCGCTAATAACATGATAAAACATCTCCCCGATTCAACACTGAGTAATAACTCTGTGGCTGTCTCTGCATAATGCAGCCAACATTTACTTATGTCTCATATGGGCTCCTGCTTTTAATGCTCGATATAACTTGCTTCAGATGCTTCCAGTGATACTAAAAGATCATTTTTACTGTAATGATATTGGTAGAGGAAGTGTTTGAAATAAAATTCGGAATACATGAGGTCAGTTTGATTCCTAATGCTCGTTTATTTGTAACCTACATCAAACAAATCATTATTAACATGACTATCTGTAGGTGCACAGTATGTAAACTGAAGAGATGGACTCTTTTATTGCCACTAACTGGTGTTTTCTTATCACTTTTGCAGCACGTCTCAGTTTATAATTCTTTACTAGTAGGGAATATGATTTCATAACCAACTTTCACCACAAGATGGCAAGCTAAGACAGTAAATAAGACGCTGAAGCCTTCATATGTATACAAAGCAGAGCACGCTCAGACCAGTTATTTCCCTACAGAGAGAGATTCAGTTTCAACAAATGTGTAGTGAATATATGGAACAAAATAAGAAATTGATTCAACTGAACACACATTTATTTATTTATTTTAGTATAAAAACTACTAAAACCTCATCAGTAAACATCACATTTGCGATCCTGATTTACTGTGGCCATTTTTTTTAAAGTCCATAAGCCACCATACTTAAAATAAACCAAAAATAAAGTGTCCTTGTTTTGCAGCTTCAAAAAGTGTCTAGTCTCTCCCCAAGGGCACTTCCTGCCTTTGACTTCCCTGTAAAGAAACTTCCTGTAACGAGCTCCAGATTAGGCCCCATATTTGATTTTCACTGTTCATTAACTAAGCCACCTGGAATGTTATTATTTAAGCACGGTGCTCCTTCTCCCCAAACAACTGCCGCTGCGAAGGGGGAGAGATTTCCTGGCCAACTTTATAGATTTAGCATAACTTCCCCTCGCAGTTTTTAATTTCCCATTCGGGCAGGCGGCAGATGCACCTCACAGACACAGAAAACCTGCCTGGCATTCATTTATCACTTGAATGCAAGGCTTATCTGTTTGTTTCCTTCAAAGATTTTGCGCTTCTTGGGTTCGATGCAGCGTGCATACGTGATGGCGACATGATGACAGTGTGATACTGATCAAAATCTATCTCAATAGAAATGATACAATTATTATCACCTCGCATTTGAGCCAAGGGACGGCAGAAAAAGCACCAATCTACATGCTCCTATCACTACAATGCTCCTGAAACACAATATGAAAAAGTATGCCCTCTTGTGGTGTGTTGAGAGATAGCAGATGGAAACAGGGCTGGTTGTTAGAGGGGAGTGAGGGCCTAGGAAAGGAAAACATATGGTGTGAGGACACACAGCTCCAGGATCCATCCACTGTTAATACATGTGTCATGCTTAACAGAATGGATAAATGGGAAGGAGGATGGAACAATGGCATACCACTGCACTCTGAGCATGTGTCGGAGACCGCCATGGGATACGGTGGACTGTGCGTGTGTGTATGTGAATAAGCGTGTGTGTGTGTGTGTGTGTGTGGTCTCAGAGGCATCACCTGACATTAATAGCAGTCTGTGAAAACATCACACAACAGGCACTCGCCAAGTAGACGCTGGCATTTTGCAGCGCGACACCCTTCAATTCTTGAGACTGGTACTGTGGCACATTTGTACAGCATTTCTTTTTTTTTTGATACTGAAGCTAAAACACATGACTGTTAAATGCTGGTGCCTTTGTTTTAGCGGCTTTGCACTTTATTCTTTTCATCCTGGATGACCATTAGGGTTGAACTAAAATGTAAAACTCTCCACTAACAGGGTTGGTTTACCCAGATTACAAAAGCATGCCTGCAGTTTTGGTTTTATTTGTCTTGGTTTTAAACTATCTCTCACAAAGATTTCTGCTTACACTCCAGAATAAAAGAGGTGGCTGGACTTTTGTTTGTGGTGCTAACAGCAGAAAAAAACAAAAAACAAAAAACATTGTCCCTGTTACGTTACCCTGCATAATCCATATAACACACTGTAAACAGCTTTCATAGGGCCTATTACTTCAGTAGAAAGAAGTTCCAGAGAGTAGTGCTGTGAGATTTCTGCACAGCGAGCTCTGTGGATCGACCACAGCGACCAGGATATGTTTCTGGAGAGACTCACTTTTTCTTTTTCTCAATTTTCATTGCTGTGAGCACAAGAAATTCCATTCACCATCACTTCTACCGGATTGGAGGCAGACATTTCAGTGACAGATCTGGACAAATAAAACCAAAATGATCTAAGCAAGAGGCCACATGATGAATGTGAGGAGGGCTCATGAGATGATTAATAGAATGGCAAAGCAGAAAAAAGAAACATACAGTACTAGTTAAAAGTTTTGACAAGCTTTCTTGTTCAAGTTAATGGGAAGGTGTGTCCAAACTCTTGCCTGGTACTGTATTTCTGCCAGATTTCCATGTGATCTTTGTTTTTTCTCTTGGTGAATTTGATTAAACAAATAAAACACGGGGAAAAATGTTGCACTGGTTATAACCAGACATATTCAACTGGTGAAAAGGGGCTCACAAGTTGTCGTTGCTTAATTTTGAAGGAGTCAAAAACCAAAAAGGTTGGGAAACCTCTGCACTAGAGGTGAAAAAACATGCAATTTGGGTAAAATGACTCTTTTAAATGATACTAATGACATTATCTCAGGTGGGTTAAGAGCCTCTTAAGACCTGTCCTGAAGCTGCTGAGGGAACCTGACCTTCACCAAATGATGTTATGCTGACCGGCTAACGTCAGATATTTCTTTCTCAGCTATGTTATAACGCACCGTACAGTATACCAGTCTCATCTAAATAAACCGGCATCAAACGTAGCCTGGTTGCAATGCATCATCTGTCATCATCTCCACCCATATGGACTTCAACAGAACCTACATGAAGTCGAGCTCTGTGAACCCTCCGTGTGCCACTGAAGGTGGCTGTGGCTCCTTTGTTCCCTCTCCCAGGCATCCGGGCCCTACACTAGCAGAAAGTGTTGTTCTTGGCACAGCCCCAGCTCATTGTAAAGCCCAGTATTTATAAATATGTAAATATGAGCGGCACCAGGCATAACACGGCCCGCTTGTATACACCGAGGAGGAACGGCAAGGAAGTGAGCGCACCCCCCCCCCTTGCCACCCCCCCACCTACCCCCCCCCCCTTCCAAAATTGTATTTTTAGATGGTTTTAATGAATACAGGATGTTTATAGTTACCATTCCCTGTGATTCGCACAAAAGACTAGAAAAATCCACATCCACCCTGCCGCCCCTCCTCTGCACCCTTCCCACCCTACCCTCCCTCCCTCCCCCAATCCCTCAAAGCATTACTAAAGAAGAAGAAGGGGTGGGAAAAAAAAAAAAATCAAATTTGCAGTGAAACGCAGCAGGATTGTTGTGCTCTCAGTCTGCTTTCGGCTCAGATCCCTATTAGACAAACAGAGTATGGTGTTAAGGTGCAACAAAGAGTGACGAAAACTCCTGTGTTCGGGTGGAGAGCGGGCGGGCGCACGAGAGAGAGAGAGAGAGACGAGAGAAGATGTGCAGCGAAAAGGTTCCTCACGACGCCACATCAAGGCGGAACGCAATTTGTGTGTTATTTCTGTTTTTTAAAGTTGCAAAAATAATACAAAAGCCGAATCCATATGTGCGAGGGGCGGGTAAAAAAGGTTACCTGTTTTCTGTTGTCTGTGATAATGTGTTTTTTGTGTGTGATGACTCCATGTCAACTTGTTTTCTTTTTATAAACTCAGTTTTGTTTTGCTGCAAACTCTGGGGTCTAGTATGAGGTGATGCGTATGACAGGATGGAAAGATTCAGAGGAGGAAAAAAAAAAAAGAAAGGCAAGTAAAAAGTAAAAAAAAAAAAAAAAAAAAGAATGATTGCAGTTAGGGAAACACAATGAAGTGAATGTTAGTGCCCTCTTTCTATCTTTCGCTCTCTGTCTCCAAAACTATTTCTGAGGCTAAAAGATTGCCGGTTTGATAATACCTCCGCCGAGCAATTTAAGCCCAAACACTCGGATGCTACAATCTGTCTTCTCTGCCTGATAGCGCTTTTCTCCCCTCTCCTCTCCAAATTACTTTCTTTCATATCTAATTATATTTGCTAATGATCTTATAAGAGAATAATGGAATGTGCTTGATCTATTACCTTTTTTTTCAATACATAAATACAATGCGGGGGGAAATGACTATTAGAGACAGGAGGAAATGTTTTTTTTATGTTTTTGATGAGAGGGAAAATGAAGCTGGGAGCTGCAGGGTCATTAATGGGCGATGAACACAGAGGTCATCTCTCACAATCTCTTCGACATTTCTCTCATCTGACGTGCTGAAACAATCACAACCTCATCTGCGCTCTCGATTCTGCCCCTTCACTTCACTGTTCCTCGCTAATCTTCCTGATATCCACCTCAAGTCTCTTTGATCTTCTAATGGAAACTTTGAACTTTGTTAGGTGTCAAGTTGCTGTCACTTGTTTGGTCTTGCATTTCGCTAAAAACCTTCAAATATGAACCTTATTATAGGGGAATGATATGATCAAGTAAATTCCAAGATATTAAATTAAAAGCCCTATCATCAAAAAGTCATATAACGGGAAGATTGTCTGTTAAACTGATGGTTTGGTGGCCTGTTTTAAAGGGCGTTCAGTTTCCTCTTCATATGGAATCCTTCAGCCTGTGAAACCTGTTGTATAATGTCCTCTGTGGCTCTGGAGGAGCTTTATCTAGCTAAAAAAAATACTACAGTGAGTCCATTTAAACATCCATCTGTTGGTATATAAGCTACTCCTCAAAAGCAGCATGGCTTGCAGAAATTTTTGATGGAACCTGATAGGATAAATATATATATTTATATGAACTTATTGTCCCAATAGTGACTAAGTTAATGGTTTGCTAACTGACAGTTTGTCCTCTTCAATAGCTCTTTATGGTATGAATGTACAATCCAGGGAGGATTAAATAGTCCAGAACAGAGAGAAGCTCGTGACTGACTAGTGCTAGCATGTTCCCGGCTTGCTTACTTGCATGTTAGGCATTAGCTCGCTAGCAACAGCAGTTCATCAACTAGCCCAAGATACAAGCAATGCCTATCTTGTGAGGGTGCACGGATCAACTTTGCTGAGCCACTTTCTGGTGCGACTGAGCTTTTAAAAAGAGACTCTATGAAACTGCATCATTGGAACTGTAGCATCAAGCATGTTTGGAGCCATACTAGGGACTAAAACTGAGGATATCGCTGCTTGTGCTGCAGTGAATTTTGTTTTTTTTTTATATATATCTCTTGTGAGTCATCCAACTTTATAGAAATTCAAAGTGTATCTCCTCATTTGTTTAAGTTCTGTTCATCTGGTCTTGTCTATTGAGGAGGGTTCCACCTGTGCACCTCCAAAGACTGCGTCTGGTGTTCTGAGAGTGTTTCTGTACTAACACTTCAAAGGCCAGAGTGCAGATTGAATTTTCAAAAGAACCTCACAGTGTCCCTCCATGACTTTTCCTGAATTCAGTTTCTGCACAGATTTCCACAAAATCACACAAGAATAAATAGTAGTTCTTATTATTGTCCCCTTTTCAACTGATGGCTTTCCGGGCTTCAACTTACACTCGCAAAATCCATTGGCCTTTTAACTGAATAGCTCTTCTCTCTTTCTGTTGCCAAACCCCTGTCCCATCCTGTCCCTCCCTCGCTCCCCTCCTCTTAAGCCTCTTCTCCATCCTCCATTCTTCCCTCCTTTCTCTTCCCCCCCTGTCATTTTTTTTTCTCTCCACAGGCCCTGGGACAAGCCAAGCCATGACAGGCACTCTAAACCCCCTGCATTAATGGAAGGAAATGGCATTCGATCCCTGTTTGATCTCCTAATCATTTCTGCTGAAATGATAATTAGTGCCCTTTCAATCCTCCCACAGAGGAGGAGAAAGGGGTGGGTCGAAGGGGGAGTGGGTAAATACATAAATAGAAAAAAAAAATCCTCTTGCTTTTTAGACCCCAAATGACATCTCTGTCACCAAGTCAGGCTTGTTCATGACCAACAAGTGCTTTCCTCCGTTGCAAATTTCCCATCCTTTACACACAGAGAAGGGTATATATACACACACACACACACACACACACTCAGACACATAGAGACACAGTGCCTGGCGACTGCTGTCTGTGATTCTTTTCAGCTGACATAATCCTGATTGATTCGTTCAGCAGATAAAAACTGGGTCCACTTCTGCCCTTTTACTGGGGGGGCTGGAACATAATACGGCCTTTTATTCAGCAACAATGTAACATAATGGCGTTGGAATGTGCAGGGGAAAAAAGGCCACATCTTAAATGCTTGTGACACACTGTGCTTTGAAAAAGCCTGTAGTCTAATGTAAAAGAGAGAGAGGGAAAGAGGGGAAAGAAAGAAAGAGAGAAAGAAATCATTAAGCTGCCAGATTACCCATGTGCCCTGGTGCTAACAAGGTCAGATGAAGGCTGTTGTTTCGGAGAACTTGTTTTCTTTCTTTCATTTCTGAGTGTGGCTATGTGTGCATTCCCAACTTTGTGTGTGCCTGTCACTCCGTAACTCCACGTTGCCTTCATGTTCACACAAATAAATCGAGGATTTGAGCTCTCGAGTTACCTAACCGTCACTACCGTCCATCCTTTTCTGAAAAGGAATCTTTTGTTTGGGAGGGCAGGAAGAGGTGAGGTCATCTCATCTCCACAGATTGCAGCCACTATTCGCTTCATAACTGGCTTTTTTCTTTTGGAAAGCTTTGTTCTTACATGAACTAACATCCTTCCCTCATTCTCTAAGATACGAACAAAGGCTAAAGGCCACGCCAGTGGATGTTTGTATTAGTGTCCTCAGCTGTACTGTAGTCTGAGTCAGTCTGCTGTAAAGTACTGTACTGGAATGTGAATGTGTACTGTACACTTTGACAAACTGAGTTTGTCTTTTCCATCAGGGCTTGTATGCTTTGGAAAAAGCTGCCAGAGGAGCACAGACAGCTACAGCTGCCTTTTATATCTCTCTTTACAGAGTTTCTTTAATGTGATTATCCGTTCTTAAATGTGTTTCAACTTACAGTGCAGTCCTTCCGTAGTTTTTTTTTGAGTGGTTTGTATGTCTTTCTTACATTACAGTTCTGTTATGTCTACTTCCTTTCCTAAAAGCTGTCTTTTAAAAAATTACAAGTATAATTTATTTGTTATTGTACTGCTATTATTTTACTACTTCAAAGAAGAAGAAGAAAAGTTAGAATCTGTTGATTTATTCATGCAATGGGAAGATCATCTCCGTTGATAGAGTACAGTACATACACCTGTTTAAAACCCCAAAATACATGATGATTCTTTTTTCCTCAGATAAAAGTTGATATTTTAGAGGTTTTAACCCAACAAAGAGTTTGTATCACAGGACAATGATACACTGTGTAGTACGTAATCCCTATCATGACCTTCAGAGTTCAAATTCTTTCAGATCCTTGAAACCGACCAATCTTAACACACACATTGTTTCCTTTGCTGCGCCTTATAAACGTCTTGGCCACGTCTTGCATTTGAAGTGAAGTACCAATAAACTACCCAACAGGAGAGAGCGGACAGCTTTCCTGCGAGTCACTTGTATTAATTGTAGGCGCTAATCTGCAAGCCACGGCCCTCCCAGGAGCGTACAGTGTTATCCGCACCAGCACGGTGGTGGCGACATATCTGGTTACTAATTCAGTGTGGCATGAAGCCAGCTGGGAGATGGGAAGGAAGAAAGAGTCTGTTGATCGGCCATTGAAATGTGTCCCCAAACCCATCCATTTGACTGAGAGAGAGGAAGAAGAAGAAAGACAAAGGGGGAGTGATGACACAGTATGGAGGATGTAGATCACAGATGGAGGAGAAAATGAACTAGAGAAACAGCAGCAAATAGGGCAATATTATATAGGGCAATATGTATATATAGGGCAACAGTACAGTGTGCTGCCCTGCTAAAGTCTATAATATTCATAAAGACAGATACAGACGGGGAGATAGAGAGTATGAGTAGAGAATCTAAACCTTGAAGAATGAAGCCAAAATATCCATTAAAATTTAAAGACATGTCAGTGTCCTCCACCTTCTGGAAACTTTTTCTTGAACACAGGTGCAACCAAAGTGTTTTTAGGACTAATTTATCCCACAGTTTGCCTGAAAAGGCCAAACGATGTCATCAGTCTCTTCTTCTAAGTAGAGTTTTAAATATGTCAAGATGATCCAAATTTTGTTTCACAGGCATTTCCAACATCCAAATTAAGAGCAAAATTTGAATTCTACATTTTGGCAAGAAAATAGAACAATATAAGCTGAAGGTTGTTACAGAACAAATCTGTGGCTTCACTACAAAGGTATCGGTTAACAGTAAATATTTGCTCAACTCGAATAAAAAGGGCTGAGTCAGCAGTCCAAAGTATCAAACAGACAGAGACCGGGACGGAACGGCAGAAAACCGAGAGATAAAAGAAGCAGATTCTAAAGACAAAAATAAGTCAGGTCTCTTCAGCGGGAGATTAACAAGACAGACAGACAGAGAGGAGAGCAATGACAACCCAGTCCCAGCTATCACAGCTATCATTTATAATCACAGAGAAACCTGTCGCTGTTTCCCATGGTGGAGGAGGGGGAGGTGAGGGGGGGGGGGGGGGGGGGGACACAGGAGTTCTCCCGAGCTTCCAAATGTTACAGATAAATAAATGACAGCAGTTTAGGACGTGAGGATGAAGGAGGCTCTGAGAGCTGGGGGGGTTGGTTCGAGTCGACAGGGAGGAAGAGGAGGAGGAAGAGGAGATACGGGCTCTGTGAACAACTGTAACATGGGCATCAATTAAGTATATCAAGGTATGGGAGCTTGCCATATGTTAGAGCTCTAAGGCAAGAAAAGTCAAGATTTATGGAAGCTGGAAAAGATCTCGATTAGCTCTCACTGACTGTGTGGAATTTCCTACAGCAGCTTTCAGCTAATATAAAGAGTCTGATGTTTGCTTTTAGTTTGTATCATTTCAAAGAATCACATGATCAGGTAATAAATTATCTGACATGCATTTGAAGGCCTTTTGTGCCGTGATTTAAATGAGGCAGCTTCTAAGTTTAGAGGTGGATTACTGAGTAAATTGTGTGTTAACAGTTACTGGGGAGCAGAATGGAAAATTGTGCATGAATCAGTGAATGAGTAAGAGCTACTAAAACTGGATTTCCAACCAGCAAAGCAAGTAACTGCCCGTTCTAAGTCTGATGACTGGTTGTACATGATTTGATTAACCTAAGATTTGTTTGGACTTTGCAATCCTTACTGTACATAGAATACATGGAAGTGGGAGATGCATCATCACCTAATCTTGTGGCCTCGTTTTAAAGAGAGGCCTGTGTAAAAATCTCATTTACAGATTTTATTTTAGTTTATATTGTGCTCATATTGTTCATAATTTAAAATAGCTATATTATTTAAGTAGCTTTGTTTAATCAAATTGCCTTAAAGTAATTGGGGCCAGTATTATTCCAGCAGATAAATACTTGTTGGTTCCTGGATATAAATCGACATAATCAATTAATTTGTGTCAAACACTAACAAACTGATGCTAAAATTTGAAAATGCAGGTTTAACAGTTAAATTGCCTAAAACTACAGGTTTAAAGTCATATATCTCTCCTCCCATACTGACTGTGGTTTTGTCACACTCTGAGATTCATCAGCGAAGAATCTTGCAAACCTGAATCCTGATGGCCTTGAATGCATCACAGGACCCTCATTTATTCTTTAGTCCTTCATGAAGGAGAACTTTTCAACTTGACATTCTCTAAATAATAAATGAAAAATACATTTATAAATATATTCAAATATAGTGTAAATGGATAACTTTTTTTAAGAAGTAGAATACATTAAAATAAATTCAGGTTAATGTTTAGTTAAGCTTCAAATCGGCATTCTGGTTTCTTATGTCTTTTTTCTTTTGGGCAGATACATTAAGATGCACACACTTTACAATAGTTTAGCATTGCTAATAACCCATGTATTTCTGCTTCTCATCTCTCTTTTTTTTTTCTCCCGGACTCCCCAAACACACACTTCAGCATCACCACTTCAGTATTTCTGTGATGTAAAGAGAGAAAAAAGGCAGAGAAAGTGAGAAATAAAAATGTGGAGCACCTGGCTTCTTTTTAACGTGGTTTCACAGGCTTTCAGTGGTCTCTGATGATTCAACAGTTGCTGCTACAAACATCTGCTGCCTGCTCTTAGCAGATCTCAATTAAGACTCACACAGCCGTGCATGCCATACCTTATTTATGCTTCCGCTTTTTTTTTTTTCTCTTTTCTTTCTTTTTTTTTTTTCATTTCTTCAGTGTGTGAGACGAGGGAAAGAGGCCGAAAGGTCCGACAACCCCACTCAAAGAAGACATTATGAGGTGGAACGATAGAGACGTTAAGAGGAGGTTGGAGGTGCTGGCAAGAGATTTCAAAAAGACGAGTTCTTGCCAACATTGGCAGCACTTTTAAGAAAATAAGAGCAAGAAAAAAAAAAAAAAAAAAAAAAGCCGCAACCACAACAAACGTCGACAAGCAGCAGCCTAAAGCCCTCCCTCCCTTCAGAGAGAGCCAGGCTATGTGAATTAGCATTTGTCTCTTTCCTCTGTCTTTTTTTTTTTTTTTTTTTTGAAAACGCACCCAAAGAAAGAGACGAAGAAGAAGTGAGTGTTGATATGATTATGTAAATGTAAACAGGATTTCCTGCCGACTGGAAGCCGTTTTTCTCTCTCTCTCTCTCTCTCTCTCTGACCCGTTCTCCTTGCAAATCTTCCATTTAAGACGAATTCCCCCGGGGAGGCCGCTCCGCCGTTACTTAACGGGATAATTATGATATACGAAACCTTTCCAAGATCAGTCCCCCACCCCACACCCCTCTGCGTCTTTGCCTTCTCCCTGAATCTCTCACTCTCTTTCCATTTCTCTCTTTCGACGTCTCTCACTCTCTGTCATTTCCTCTCAGGCCTTTCCTCTGCCTTCTGTCTGTCCTGTCTCTCAGAGGGCTGAACGACCATGAACTTTGGTTGGACTCATACAGTAAGGGTTTTCCGAAGGCCAGTATTGAGACCACTAATTTTGGTTCAAAGCTGTCAACACTGAAAGGCTGCTGCAGTGAATATGTTTGACAAATGATGATTTTAAGGCTGAATGTTTTCCACAAGAATTTCATTTTCTGTCACAGTGATAGTGACACTGAAACAGCATATAGTCCATCACCAGCCTCTGAAATACATCTGAAAACTCAAAAACATCAAATCTGTTTGGCTCTTTAAGACAAAGCATCACATTTACACAATGGCAAGAAAGTATAATTACTTTGAAATGAAAAATAAATGTACAAAAAACAAACAAACAAAAAAAAAAACAATAGGGAGTAATTAATGTGGCAGGAAATTTAATTGCCATGATGTATTTTTTCAGAATTCTTCTGTAAATATGGTAAAGAATTAAGCTTCAGTTATATCAGAATTGGCTGATGTTTGATTTATTCAAATGTCAGTTTTTTATCTTTTATATCAGCAAAACAACTTAACTGCCAGTCTCTATTTGAAGACCCTGTCAAATGCTTCATACTTTTTATTAAATCTTGCTAAAAACAAGTCAGGTACACTGTTGGATTCTTGTCACAATACACGGAGAGAAAATCAGCTTTTTCCCTTCCTGAGAGGCCTCATTGAGTTTAAAAATCTCTTTTGTGGCTAATTCTAGAAAAGTTGAATATGCACTGGAGACAAGGGTTGTCGTCTGTCACTGTTAGTAGAATTTTTATATTCTGTTGTGTGAAAATAAATGTGTTTTTTTTTTTAAAGTAACAGTTAAAGCAGCAGCGTGCCTTAGGGTCATGCAGTCTTTACACTCCTGCTGTGCAACCAAACATAGTTCAAACCCGCAGAACTTTATCTTTAATTCTAGCTGGGATCCCAAACTTATCAAAGATGCCAAATGTGTCAAACTGAATTTTAGTGGAAATGTGTATAAAATGATGCACCGCAAAGCTGAAATGTTTCAATTAAAGACTGCGTAAACAGCTAGTGCTACTTAACGGGGAATTAAAAGGGGAAACCTGGAGGTTAAGGGTTAAATAAATGTTTTCAAGTCAGGTGTTATCCTGACTGAGTGTCAAAGCGTTATGGATTTTTACTGTTAATATTTCAGGGCCTGTTCCACTCAGCTGTGAAAGTCTTCTTCTAGCAAATCCTCGTCTCACTTGGACCTTAACACCATGACCTCACGATGGAAGAATTGAGCAGCAATCACATTATATTCCACATATTCCTCCGCTATCCCACTGTGTGGTGTGTCTGCATATGTGTGTGTGTGTGTGTAGTTGAGTGCTATCCATAATATACTGCGCTTACCCTTTGATCCCTCACAGCCAGGGAGTGTTTCTGGAACAAAAACACAACCCCAAAAACACACACTTTTGATATCAAGAATCGGAAATGCAAAAGAGCGAGGAGAAATCACGCTGCTCCAAACATTTCATAATGTAGACGTACAACTTAATTGCAATTCTATGTGGTTGTTTGGTTCCTTATTTACTCCTACAACTTTGTTACAGAGCCACACGTCAAACTATTTACGCGCTGGTGTAAGCACTTACGGCTACGACTCTTTTCGCTTGACAACGGCCATAAACAGAGGAGCGAGAGATCAAAACTGTTCATCGGAGAGCATGACAGATGACAGATATGGCAAGAAATTTTCCATGATCTTCTGCGCACATGGGGGGTGGGGTGGGAGGACTTCAAGGGACGGAAAGAAATAAAAAGAGGGGCGGGAGGGGGGATGGAGGGGGGGGGTGCTGAGGATAAAAATGAAAAAGAAAAGTAAATGAGAGGAAATCAAAGAAAGATTTCTTTCCACATGAGGTAGTGCAGCACCAGAAATGGCCAAGACAGAAACTTCCCACTTTCAATAACGTGTCTGATCAATTATTTATTGCCAAACAGTGTGTGTGTGTGGTGGGACGGTGCTGTGCAGAATAGGCAGAACATTATTCTTCACATTTTGGACCAGACGTCGGTCACAATCATTAGTTTGTGTGCTCTGCTAATTGGGTGCTCATGAATTACACAGATGTAACCAAAGCTCGGCTTCCTGGATCTTCGCTCTGACCTTGAGTGGGTGCAGACGCGACAGTTGACATCAAAACTTTGTGATCATACCGTACAGCGCAGTGACGTGTTTAACCCTTTAATGGTCTTCTCTAGTGTTTGATAGGAGCGCGTTTTGAGTTGTGATGTCTTCTTTAAAAATCTGAAGTATTCTAATTGAAGTATTATAGGCCCAAAAAATTCCCAGATGCTCGTGTGCTTTTTTTCCAGGAAGTTAGCAGGAGAAAAATGTTTGGATATTTCGTAGGTAATCAAGTTTTTTTTTGTTTTTTTTCATGTGGTTTAGTTTCAGAGACTTTACTGAACAGAATGATGTAAATGAAAACTCAATATTCCCATGAAATACAAAGTTTTATGATTGTAAACTACTGTCAGGATTAATCTAATGTTATTTCATTGTATGTTTGATGAAGTTATTATAGAACAATCATTTGATGACATTTGTTAGATGTATTTAAAAACAAAATTTGCGTAACATAACTTTTGTGGACACCGAAAAACTTTTGATCATTGGTGGCAACTTCTGCCAAAAGAATGTGTCCAGATTAAAGAAGAATACTTTGTTTCTTACTTTTTTCTTGTGTTTTAAATAAAAGTCGGCGATAGTTTGTAAAAAACCACAAGAGGAGGATTCACTGACAAAATAAACTGCTGTACTGTTTGCACACTGGACAGGTGAGCACGTCTGATCTAGTTTCTACAAACTGCACTGCATATTCTATGACTTTTTGTTTTTATATGACTTATATGACAACTAGCTAATTATTATTTTTTATTTCAGTGACATTTATTTCTGGAGTTTTACAGATTTTTTCTTGCCATAAAAAGAGATGTTAAACAAAATATATTGTCACGAAAAATGTATGCAGACTGTTAAAAATGAAAGTTTTTACTGTAAATGGACATCTCAACTATCTGGTAGAAGCTCATGATTTAAAAAAAAACAGCTGATAAAAGGAACTAAAAAATGCAAAAAAAAATATTTTCATGCTTTTGTGTGTGTGTGTGTGTGTGTGTGTGTTGGATGGGACCATTAAGGGTTTAATAAAAGAAAGGGTGAAATCATTAGTATTTGAAGCCACCTGTGATAAATGAAGGTGTGCGCTTAAAAGAAGAGCGATATGACATTTGATGTTGTGTGAACATCACAATAATGAACTATTTTAAAAGACAAATACGTAGCTATCCACCTCCAACTTTAATGTGTAAAGAATGAGTAATAAACTTACTCTCTCTGTGCTTCCCTGACTCTCTGCTCCCTTTCCCTCCCTGAACCATTGTTTTGCTGCTGAAATCCATAACATTTCTTTTGTTCCCCTCCTTTCTGTAAGCCTGCTCTCTTATTTTCCCAAGGCCGAGAAACTTCAGACATGAGAACCCCTGATATAAAACCAGGGAAATTTACCTGGGATTAGCAGCCATTGACAAATAACCTTGGTGATAGATGCACAGTAGATTTGGTTCAAAGCTCTCCCGGCAGCCTCAAAAGAGATTAGTTCACTTCTTATCAGGTCAGCCGCGTCGCCTGGGAAATGTGTTTAAAGTCACATTGATTTATTGAAAGATTCCCCAATAAGAAGATATCTCTCGACTTAAGGAGTGTGTGTGTGTGTGTGTGTTTGTGTGTGTGTGTGTTCCTATGTGTGTCATGTGAACATGCGCCTCAAATAAATTACACTGCCTGTTCAAGCTTTAAGAAAAAAAAAAAAAAAGAGCTCACACAAAGACATTTTCAACAAACGAACGATGCGCTTCAAACTAAAAAAGCACTTCTAGATAACTAGTGTTGAATACTGCCACTGGAGAGAGATGTCCCCATTCTCTCTCTGCCTCTCTCGCCCACTCTCTCAGTCTCTCTCTCCATTTACCCCATGCTGGTAGTGCTGCTGAAAACAGTGATTGTACAGTGGTGAGACACAGAGCAACGCTGACAAGGAGGTATAATAAGGCCTCTTTGTTCCCCAGAGGGAGAGAGGTAGAGAGACATGCAGATAGAGAGGGGGAGAAGAGGGAGAGAGAGGGAGCGGCTTTCATTTACACCATTACCTTCTTAAGCGTCATTATCAGGCCAAGGAGAGGAGGACTGTGGGAAAGCGGGCGGGGCGGCCGGTGAGGGAAATAACAGATCTGACATGTCGCTCACCAGGTCCATCTGAGGGATGACATTCTCAATTCTTCTCTCTTTCTCTCTCCCTCTCTCTTTCACACACACACACACACACACACACACACACACACACACACACACACACACACATTCTTTTAAGTAAACCTCTGCTTCACTCATTCATCTTGTGTTGCCTCTTACCCATCTTATCTTTTTTTTCCATGTCTGACTTTAATATTTCCTCATGTCTGACCCTTGAAAAGAGACAAAAGTGATTTTGTCTCTTTTCATACGGTACAAAAGTAAATGTAGACTTTCACATTACATCCATATGTTGAAGGTCTCATTTTGAAACTGCTGCCTTCTCTCTTTAGGGAAGACTTTCCATAAGAAGATGAGCATTTGATGAGATGAGCATTAGTGAAGTCGGCCACTGCTGGTGGACCGTAAAGAGGTCAGTATACTTCAACAGGAGTGCATGTCATATGGTAAAACAGTGTCTGGAACCCCCTCCACACATCAGATTTTGGGTGGTGGACAATTTCTGTAACTTTCAGACAATTACACCTGCTTCACACAGCACTTGACCAGGTGTGTTCAGGTGTGAAAGTACGAAGGTTTTGAACTTCTCTTTTCATTCTTTACACAACTACCTCTACAACTTTTCCTGTTTACAGCCGATTGCAACACTATAAAAGTCTTCCAGGAGAGACACTGTTATCCCCGTTTTTAAATGTTTATTATTATTGCTCGGCCTTCTCTGATGGCAAACCTTTCACCCCAACTTCCATTCAGAACAGCTAAAAAGACTTTTGACGTGATCAAACTAGTTCTTTGCACACAGTAGGAGTTCTTTCATCCCAAAAGTGATGTAAATGCTCTGCCCAGTTCCTCCACATTAAACTGAGAATACATTTCTTTACTGAGCACACACGCGAGCTTCACATGAGCATTGTCATGCTGAGGCAGGAAACAGACTACCACAAAAGTTGGCAGCCAAGTATTGTCTGACTTGTAATTTCATGCTGAAGCATTAAGACGTCCCTTCGTTGGAACTAGGACATTAAACACAAAGCACAGACAGGGGTGTCTACATATTTTTGGTTATATAGCATAACTTCCCATTCTGTCTTCTTCCTCTCTCTCTCTCTGTTTGTCTCCAGTGGATCTTTCCCTTCCAACTTGTGTCATCTCAGTGTACATTTTCTCTCTTTCCGCCTCTCTCTGAAAAACCTCCCACCCTACATCTACATCTCTGCCTTCATCCACATACCTCCATCCCTCCTTTCTCTGTCTCTCTCTGTCAGTTTCCATGCTTCCTGCATGCCTTCGTCTATCTCTCCCGCTGTTTGCTTTTAACTCTTGAGGTCATCCGGGACCCCTGGGCAGCTATCCCAGAATGCCGAGCCGGCTCACGTCCTGCAGAGTTGCCTTCTGGACAGAGCAGACAACCGAGCCAGGACTCGATCGGTGCTCGGACTCAACCATGCATTCAGCCACCGCTACACCCAGAAAAAAGAGGGCTCTTCAAAGGTTCTTCGGTTAAGGTTGTGGTTCTGTACCGAACGGTGATAACTACAGCAAACCTCTGATTGTTAAAGGTATTACATGTAGAACTGTAACATCAATAAGTCATTACCACCTTCATTTGTAGATATTAGTGTAATTACCACAAACAAATAAGCAAGAAGACTGGCAGCTTCTACTGGCATCTACAATGCATTTACATTGTGTGCCATACTGCTTTATGGCACAAAAAGAGATTTCTTTAGAATACAAAACAACAGACAAAGGGGGCTGCTCTTCAAAATGAGATACGGTTGTAAATGTTGTACTTTTTACTCTATTACATTTATTGTAAAGTTATTATTACTTGTTACTTTTCAATAAAACCACTTTATAAACCCATCAGTAGAAGTAAATAAGTAAATAACTAAGTAAGTAAGACATATCTCCACCATGAACAGCAACAACATGAACACTGAATGCTGACAAGCAGTGTCTACTGTAATCAATGTAAAAGTAATAAACTTACTACCAGCACATTATGTTTAAAGTATCAAAAGTAAAGGAATGTATGCATTATACAGAATGGCTCCTAAGTGTTATATCATTATTTAAATTACATTATTGAATCATTATTATTGAGCTATTGACATGTAAACAATGCTGTTGATAAAGGTGGACAAGCAATAATATAGAGTATAATAATCTATTAACAAATCCTCATATTTTAGAGGATAATAATATGTTTTACAGTTGAAATCTAAACCTGCAACATAACATAGCTGTCAGAAAAATGTAGTGGTGTAGGTCAGATACAGAACCAGTAGTTCAAAACTGCACTAACAGTACTTAAGTAAATGTACTTAAACACTTAACAGTAATAATAGTATTTGTAATTCAATAATACAATATAATAATGTAACGCATTTTTCATATTCAGTAATTTTGCTAGTAATACGTCTGGAATTTTACTTCAATATATTTAATAATTAAAGGAATATTATACCTCTAACACATTGGAAAAGCCTTTAAAATGTTTAATTTTGAAAGGCACTTGCATGAAAATAGCCCTGGCATGAGGTAGAGGCTTTTAGTCATCAAGACTGAGGTTCATTTTTTAAACTATTTATTACTAATTTTCTCACAATGGATGAGAATGTGTCAATGGTAAAAAAAATAAAATAAACATAAATAACAAAAAATAAAATAACAAGGGTGATATGAGGGTTAGACAGACTTCCTAAAGGAAAGTTGAAAAGGGTAATCCAACTAAAAAATCATCACAAGGCCTGATAGTTTAAGAGATTGTGATTATTATAACCTGTAATGTTTCTGCAGTTATTCCTAACACAATAAAAAAATTAAAAATGAATTTTATCAGTACATAAAAGCAAATACAACTTATGCCTTTTCTTGGCTGTGAGACAAACAAATGTTTAAAGTTTAATATGACATCCTCATGTCCAAGAATCACCTCCTCCTTTCTAAACACCTGCTCTCACAAGAGCAGGACTCAAGGTACAGGTAAAAACTTCACTTACAAGTATGTGAAACGCTGAAATTACAAGGTTGAGCACAATGGCAGTAACGCGTAAATCTGAAAAGCACAACACTGTTGACTTCCAGGGAAGTTAACACAAGGGCCCGTGTCTCTATGTCGCCGCTCAAGTGGAAAGCTATAATTAGCGATGGAGTCGTTGCCTCAGTAGTTCAACTACGCACAAAAACATGCAACAACAACACGGTGCCTCCATGTGGTAATAATAAGATGACAGGGAATCAGCAGTCAGACATCGATGTTTGAATGCCCCCCCCCCCCCCCCCTTAACCCCCCCACAGACACACACACACCACCTCTTTCACTGCAATGTGGCTGCAACAATGATCTCTTGTCCAAGTAAAAGGCCACGAGTGCCTCTAAGTTCATGTGTGTGTGTGTGTGTGTGTGTGAGAGAGTGCGTGTGCATGTATTCATCTATAAGTGTCCACCCTGTGCAGATAAACAGGTGAGCCGCTGATCAATACATAACAGAAAGAGTCAAAAACAATATCGCAGCATCAGGGCCTGTCTCTATAAAATGCCTGTTTGTCTGGTAGGAGGGGAGAGGAGAAGCCAGAGAGAGAGAGAGAGAGAGAGAGAGTGAGAGGCTGGGCTTGTTTGACCAAAGATGGATGGAGAAATCAATCTGTGCGTCTCTTGCCTTCAAACAAATGAAACAGGTATGGAGACAAATAGGTGTCTCTTAACACTCGAACATGAACACATGCATATCTTACATGCACCTGCAAGGACTGCATGTCAGTTTGACACCTTAGCTTTAGACATGGATTAGGATTTAGAAAATGGATTTTAAAAAACTAAGTAGGTAAAAAAAAAAGTCAGGGTGTTTACTGTTCCCATGATGATGAAGCTGGCGTGACTTTAAGAAAGTATAAACCACGTTTCAAGTGATTGTTTTGACCCAAACCATGATCTTTCCCTAAACCTAACAAATCTTTAACCACAGCGTTGTCACACCATAAAACATCATTATATTTAACAGTGATTTGTAACAGTTATGGTTCGTTCTTGTGTGCAGTACTACGGCTGCAAGACGGCGTAAACGTACCTATAGGTTGTTTTTTGCAGATTAAATTTTAGACCTATACTGTCGTTTAATTACGAGGATGTGTTGGTTTAAGGTCATTTAGAAACAGTGTCACTATTTCAAAGTTTGTCCACCAAAGTGTGTTTAAAATGCTCCCATTAGCACATATCTCAGTCACAATTCTTATCCAAAATGTTTGTTAAAATAAAGTAAATACCAGCTGAATTTTTTATCTTCCAGATGTTAGACACATCTCTGATTTTATAGATGTGAAAATTAACAGTCGTGAGACAGTACATCTGTAAAATGATGTAATTGTCTAAAATCTCCCTACACTGCTTTACTAGCTGGTTTTCACAGTATATTCTTTTCAAAGTAATGTAATAAGTTGAATATCTGTCATGACCACCTTCCTACTTTCCTCTAGAGCCACATGTTTGTGTTTCAGCCCCTTGTTGACATGTTTTTCTCCGGCTGTGTATGAAACCTATCAGTTGGTGTGGCTGCCGGTTATCGCAGAGGGACAGCAATGAAGTCTGTGAGAGGACGACGAGCAAGATGGATAGAGACGGAGAGAGATGGTTGCATAGGTCTTAGAACAAAGTGTCTGTGTGCGCGCATCAAGGAGTGCCGGCCAGCGTCAGTCGAGAGCCGCATCAAACGCACCCAGCTTTTGGACACAACGTTATCGACAGAATGTCAAGAACAACAGCAACTGACAAGGAGCGTGTGTGCGTGTGTGTGTGTGTGTGTGTATCTGCACAGCTGGGTATGTGTGCAGCATGATTACACCGATGCATGTCGGTATGTGTGTGTGTGTGTGTGTGTGTTTCTCGTCAAAAACAAAGGGATCCAAATACACACTCGCGCATAAGCATAAATATCACTGGCTGTCAGTCAACTCCAAACAATGCAGCTGTAATCTATGATAACATAAATACAAGCAGCTGCGGGAAGCCTGAGTAACTGCCACAGGAAAGAGCACGGAGTGAACCTGGTTTTATTCTGACCATTAAAAGCAGCTTCGCCGAATCTGCGCTCCGTAACTGAAATTTGAGTAAAGTTCAAGGGTTGAGAAAAGAGGTTGCCGGTTGAATTCCGGCTTGCATCGCGTCTCATTTGGTTTGAGCTGATTAGCGCCGGTGGCCTGGGAGAGTGCCGGACATGTAAACACTGTGAGGACTCCAAATCCCAGAGGTCTGTGCTCTGCTCTGAGTCTAACAGGGTTCTGCCTCTCATCAATAATCCCAGTTGTCAGACCTCCCTGTCGACATGGTGCAGATCTACATGTATACCCCCCTTCACCCTTCCTCTCCCACACACACATACACACACATACACACACACACTCAGGCTTTGATCTCTCCCCAGTGGATATATTCTATTTCCTATTTCCGTCATCACCTGGTTCTGATTTAGAGGTCAGGAGAGGGAGTGCTGGATCAAGCCAGGCTAAATAGCTGTCAGTCACATCATCAGCACTGCTAACTATCCGCCTTTCTGCTGCTGAAGTTTCTTTTAAACACTTCCTTTTTTTTCTTTCTTCTCCTTCTGCTCCTTTTTGAATGTGTCCTTTCTGATTAAAAAAAAAAAAAATGTGGCGATTGTTCAACAAATGTTAAGCCCTACTCATAATCCACAGGCTACACACTTGTGGCCACAAATGCTCTCTTTCTCAATAAATGGCTTTAAGGAAACAATCATTCGGTGTATAACAAACCATGCTGCGAGGGAACATTTCTCAGTGCTTTTCCAAGGAGTGAGAAAAATAAAAGCTTTAATATACAGTGTTACTGAACCAGCCACAGTGTCTGCTTCTGACCTCTAGATGGTGCTGATCTTTTAGATGTGTGACTCTCAGATGTGTGTGTGTGTGTGTGTGTGTGGATCCGCACATAAGCACTGGTGTGACAGACAGAGCAGGGGACTCGTGTGTGCAAACAACCTGTGTGTGTTGTCGTATTGCATTTTGTGCTCGGAGCCATGTGTGCATAAGAATGTGGACATGCGTGTGTAAGAGTCATCCAGTGTCTGCGTTGTGTATGTGGGAGTATTTTTTTTTTTTTTTTACTTTTTTTTTTTTTTCACAAGACAATAAAAACATTAATTTGCCCTGAAATCATTTCTGACGTAAATGTAGAGCGGTGCCCATTGGAACCCAGTAATGAAGCATGCGGCATCTCGCCGGCTCCTAATTTGACTAGTTAAATGACTCCATTACGTGTCTAACAGACAGAGGCAAATCATTTCTGGTCAGTTGAGGCTCACTTACCCGCATCCTGGTGTTGGGGAAATGTCTATGTCTCTGACTGACTGACTGACTGGCTGGCTGGATCTGGCTCATTCTCTCTGCTGCTGCCTTTTTTTAGTCTTTTGATTGGTCTTTTCTAAAACGTTTAGAATGCATGTGAGGAGGCCAGAAAATATGCTGCGGTATAAAACTGTATTTTCTTTATTTTTTTTGCATTTTTGTATGCATTATTTGTTAGATTTATTATCAGTATGGAGATAGTCAAATGAAAGATTTGAATTTAACAAAGCAGAGGGAGAAAAAGAAGAGAAAAAAAACAATATAATACATTGGTGTTTTCACATTTGCTGTGCATCAAATTCTATTTTTTGATACCAATTTGTGTAATCATATCTTTGTCAGCGGCATTATTTGGCTTCTGACAGAGAGACAGATATGGTGAGAGAGAGAGAGGGAGAGAGGATTAAAATATATTGAATTATTAAAAGGACTACCTGCTGTCCATCACTGTCACTTAACACATGTAGAATGTGAAGTGCCATCCCAGCAGCCACTGGGTGGACATCTGTTACCACACACACACACACACACACAGGTAAAAAAAAAAAAAAACACACACACACACACACACACACACGAACAGAATGACATCCCAAATTTCTACGTTCAAAGAGGAAAATAATTCATTTGTTTATTGCTGCTGAAGGCAATGACAGTGACACACACATTCCCATGTACATGCACACACACGCAGTGCACATCACCTGCCATCTTTACTCATTTCCCCCGAGACTGTAATACTCAGAGTTGGACTTGTCTGTACTTGTCAAAATGAACACGCATTTCTTTCCTTTTCTTTCTTTCTTTTTTCTTTTTCTCGCATCCCCACAGTCGAGCAGGGTTACTAAAACTTCCGCCTCCTCAGCCCTTAAACATCATCCCGACCCTCACAGCAACGATTACACACCTGACATGACAACCGGTCCGAGGGAAATTATCAAAGCTTCCCAAAAACAGGCCTTTACAAATTCCTGAATTTCACAACTGTTTTCATCGTGGCGGTTTTTTGAATTTCGATGCATAATTAATGTGCTGCACATTCACAATAAAAAAAGCATAACAGTTGTTGCGATATTCATATGGACATGCATTTTTTATATTGAACTTAAGGGGGAAATTTTAATGCCAAAATTTGCTTCTAGTAAAACATGATAAATTCATAGATGTGCAAACGAAGCGCATGATGAGCATTAACAATGGAAACAATGTCGACCAAACAGAATGAACAGACACATTCACTTGATCCTTTTAAAAGGACTCTTCACTTTACAATAAGAGACAGACAGGTATACTGACACACACACACACACACACACACACTCATACACTGTCAGATTAGCAGTGTCCACTCTGGTACAATCTTCTATCACACTATGTACTGTACTAAGACATAAGACGTACACTGATTAGCTCTGGAAACATTCAACCTTATGAACCCTGGACTTGCAGCTTGGCACGTGCATACATGTCTGGTGGTGCGTGCATGTGTGTGTGCGTGTGTGTTCCACGAAGCCTGACACGATGTCCTGCTGATTCTTCTGTTGGAAGCGATGGGGTGATGAGTGACATGCCTGCATCACTGATAGCAGTCTGTCTGAATAGATTCACGCCAAAGGGGCTGGTGTGTGTGTGCTCGTGTGTGTGTGTGTGTGTGTGTGTGTGTGTGTGTGTGTTTAGGAAGTTGTATTATATTATGTGTGTGTGTGTGGGTCAATTAAACAAAAAAATGCTTTGAAGTTACTCATCTACACTCACATAGACTCTCCTTCCAATCACATCTTCGTCTTCCCCCATTTGATTTTCTCTCTCGTTCTCTCTGCCTCCTCCCCCCCAGGCACACTGTGTGTCAATAATGCTACCAGCTGCTCCACTGCTGCTGCTGTGTGTGTGTGTGTGTGTGTGTGTGTGTGAGAGAGAGAGAGAGAGAGAGAAAGAGAGACAGAGAGGCAGAAAGAGAGAGAGGCCTAAGTCTGGTGGACATAAAGGGCTTAATGTGATAGGTAATTATGTAGTCTGATCTCACATACAGGATTTAAGAGCTAACTATACCAGCCGTCTCCTGGAGACACACACGGTGATGTCTATAAATAACTGTGTCATATGACAGTAACGTAGACAGATAGATGGCTACATAGATTGATAGATACATGGATAGATACAGGCCTATTAGTTTATTCTGAGCACTAATACGTTATGATGCCTGTAAAGCACGGCTTGCTGACAAAAAAGTCTGTAGTCAGTAAAGTATAAATAATGTGATTTTCTTTGATAGCCCAACTTGACACAGGACTGCAACTATGTAACGTTTATTTTCATAACCGATTCCTTTGCTGTTTTGTTTTTATTTTTATTAATAGCTTAGTCTACAAAATCTCAGAAAATTGTGAGAGTAAAATTTCCAATTTATAACGGTTGCATTCAGTTGCTCTTTTTTTTTTAGACAACTCAAAAGCAAATGACATTTAATTTACAGTGATAAAAGAAGAGAAAAAAAGCAACAAATTTCAACATTTGAGAACCTGGAACTTGTGCATGTTTGGGATTTGTGACTGATAAATCAATTAAATGATTAATTATTTATCAGATTTATATATCACAAAATTTCAAAAATTGTGTGAACACTTAATTCCTGAAAAGTTTAAGTTTGCGGGTTTTAAAATGTGAAAAAAAAAATCCTTGTTAATGAATTCTATAGAAAAAAAAAATATTAAACTTTGCCATGCGGGAGTTTTAATTTTTGATGTTCAATATGTTACATCAGCACTCAGCAAAAGTGCCTTAATAACATGATGTAGGTTTTCTCTGCAGGATCCTTTTGCTACTTTTATATCATTTTCTGTTATAAAGAGAAGCATGCATGTGTTAACAAAAGCTAATGAAGAGAAGCATTTACCACTGAAGGAAACTAAAGATAATGAAGGAAAATAAATTTTACTTATGAGTGAAAATGAAGGCAGCCCACATTTTTTTCCCCTTTGCTATTCATAAAATCTCTGTCCAACATGTCACTTGTCTCAGAAGCGGGTCCGCCTCACATATAAATATGAAAGTATACAAATATGAAATATGAAAGTAATCACTGCAGGGGGCTTTAAGAGTGGAGAAAAAGAGGCTGACTTTATGAAGTCAAGTCGGGGTTTATTTCTTTTAGTTTTATCTCTTCACTCCCTCATGACACCCATCCTCACTTCCCTTGCCCCCCCCCCCCCGGCGCCCTCCTCCAGTCCTCCCACTTCCTCTTCCTCCCTCCTCCTCCCCTTTGCAACGGCGGGGCGCTCCTGTCGTTTGTGTGACTGTTGATCCTTGCAAAGAGGACAGATCAAATATTTCTCCTCCAGTGTACGAGGCTTTCCACTGGGGCCTCGCAGATATGATGATTGGGGTTGACGGACGGACGGGGGCCCCGGGTTTTGAAGTCTGTAACAGACAGCGGTGGCTTTGATAGCCCCCGCTCCTCTTGCACTGGATCACCAAAGACATAAGGCGAAAAGAGAGGAGAAGGAGGGAGGGGGGCGGGGGGCGGGGGGGGGGGGGGGGGGAGTTAAGGAGAGGAGGGTGCGAAAGAGAGCGAGAGTGAGCGGGGAACAAAAGCATCTGTAGAGTGGTCAGGGCTGGCGGCGGCAGCAGCAGCAGCCGTCAGAGGCTTTTTGAAGTTTACACACTGCCCTCCCCTCCACTTCTTTTCCTCTTTTCTCCCCTTCCACTCCTTCCTTCCCTGAAAGCCTTCTGCTTCCCTTGTCCTTGAATGCCTCGCTCTTGCTTTTCCTCTATCTTTTACCCTTTGGTCATTCCCCAGGGCTGCACGCTAGATGGTGCGACTCAAGCAAACGGCAGCTTGGTTTGTCTCTCCCGCTTCCATCCCCTGGAGATTCCCAAAACCCATGTCATCACAGTCATTAACTATCATCAACTTGGTTTAAAGCGTTTCCCGTTGAGTACAGACGGCCAGGCGAGCTTCTGTCTAACATTTGTTACTCTGATGAAAACCCACAAAGCAGCGCGAGTAATCAATCAACACGAATACATACAAGCCAGAAGATCATTTTTAACCTCTTTGACCCCACTGACACACCAGTGGGTGAGTTTTCAATTTTAAACTCAAGTCAAGTCCATTTTATTTGTATAGCCCAGTATCACAAATAAGACATTTGCCTCAGGTCTCAGCAGAGATGTTAAAGTTTCCAGATGACAAACATGTTAGGCTTCATTTTGGGGGGAAATTTGTATAAAGCGATGGTGGAATGGTAAAGCCATAAAAAAGATGGAGTTTTGGGTTTGAATATTTCACTCAGTGTAAACATCATATGGCTTCAAAGAAGAGCTGGAATAAGCTGACACAGAATATCTGTCAAACAAGGTGGAAAAGGCAGATTTGACCAACTTTAAAACAACTGTAACTAGCAGCAGCCACTCTGTCCACCAGCAGGGTTTAATGCGAAATGCTCCACTTAGACTGTGCTCCAAAGAAAAACAACCGCATCAGTTACGTTCAGCTGACAGCGACCCCTAGTGGCCACTTGAACGATGACTTTCAACTGTCAAAATAAAGGTGGAAGTGGCATGATGTCATAGAACCTCATAATCCTCATAAAGAGGAATTTGGCGGATGTATTTTTTTTTCTTTTTTTATCACAATCGTTGACCAAATGGTTCTTTTTAACTGTGACTATGACGGTTACCATTACCTTATTTGTCTTTTGACCCAAACCACAATCTTTCCACAACATTTCCCAGCAGTTATTTAAACCCTAACCACGATCCTTCCCTAACCCACACCAGGTACTTTTTGTGTCTTAATTTAACCAACTTAACTACAGTGGTGGCAGATCAGGAAAAAGTAGAAGGCAGTGACAAACAATGTCGTCTTGCCAATTGAAGCTATTATGGGACATTTTTAAAGACAATGACAAATTACCTCTTTTGCATGGGAAAGAGTAATAAAGCTGACAAACTGACACAGTTATGTCAGTTATGCAACAATATCTATGGTTTTTAAGGGTTTTTTTTAAACACTAGCTAACATAAGCCATCATACTCTACTGGTCATACCAGACCAAGTAAGGCTGTAGCTGCAAAACTCCTGAGTGAATTGTGTTGAGTAAGGATGCTTTTTATTTGTAATGTATTGTGTTTTTTCTACTTCCAAAAGTTAGTTTCAATTCTGGCTTTAGAGCTACTTCAGGGGAACTACAATGTGAGCAGCAGACACGGTGTATGAGGACATTTGTGACTCCGTTTACAAGCTTTTTTAAATTAAAGTGAGTGAAGTTTTTTTCCTCATTTGTTCTCTGCTTTCTGTACATTACAATGTGTACAGTGATACCGGCTGACACCCGACAGATGGCTTTTGTCGAGCCCGGAGAGCAAGAGTTAACCCAATCCTCTGCTCACCCTCCCTCCATCCCTCTCTTTTTAAATGTCTCCCATATAAACAGATTTTGTTGCTGCTTAAAGTGGGCTCAAAATTAAAGCGTATCGTTTTACACACATATTGCATGCATATTACGGAGCCCCAGCTG
Source organism: Thunnus albacares (assembly GCF_914725855.1). Classification (NCBI taxonomy): domain Eukaryota; kingdom Metazoa; phylum Chordata; class Actinopteri; order Scombriformes; family Scombridae; genus Thunnus; species Thunnus albacares. Next base: position 5,688,068 of record NC_058106.1, on the reverse strand, counting down.
GTGGCAGGCTGCTCTTAAGAGCCATATGATTAAGTTAGAGGTTGGGGTATCCGATAAGATTCAAGCTCTCTGCCTCTCTCTCTCTATCTCGCTGCCTATTTTACTGCAAACTTATTAAATGGAGGAAACGACATTATTTTTTTCTGAGTGTATGTGTAATTATTGTCACACACCTGTGACTCCCTGCCATCCACGACAGGGAAGAAGAGAAGGGAAGGAGGGATGATGAGGAGGGAGGGGGTGGAATGAGGAGAAATGTCGTTGGGAGCAGCGGGAGTCCTCGTTTCAGAAAAAAGGGAGGAGGATAAAGAGGAGAGGGAAAACAAGAGAGCTTGTTAATCAGGCGCTTTCTGTCACTGGCTGAACACTGATATCCTAATGATTCACGCCGAGATAGTGACATCACAAGGGAGAGTGACGGAGAGACGTAGAGAGGGAGAAGTGGCTGCAAATGAAGGAAGAGGAGATGACAGCCCCTAAAAAATGGACAACTAGTTTTGCACAGACAAGACGACAAGCAAGCATGAAATATCAAAAAAAAAAACAAGGCAGAAACTGGGAAATGTCCCTCTGAATCTGTTGCTGAGCTCCTCACAAACAGGCGCTTGTTTAATTTGAACAGAATGTTTCTCAAGGAACGCTGTTGTGAAAGTTTTCCAGCCAAGTTTCAATCTGTAATTTTTTTTCTCTCCGTCTCTCTCTCTCTCCTTCTCTCTCTCTCTTTCTCTCTCTCTCTCTAATTTGCTGTTTCTCTCAGACCACCCCGTTGAAGGCAACAACATGTGATATGATCCTCAGAAGACAAAGGAAATTACCTATTAAGCGGGAGAGATGATCTTCCTTTAGCCGCGCTCCAAAAAAGTGACTCATGATGTTGTAATTGTTTACCTTTGACTCGGCCCATAAGTCTCTCCTCCCATCTCCCTCTCTCTCTATGTTCGGATGTAACATAATATTTTGCGGTGCTGCTTTCAGAAGCCCTGCTCTCACTCTCCTCTTTTTTTTTTTTTTTTTTTTTTTTCTTGTATCTTTTCTAACAGGACAGATGTCATCGCCCCAAACAGTCTGAGTCATTGTACGCCTCCACACCCCTGAGTAACCCAAGGACATCAGGGAAGGGAGGACTGTAATTTTACATTTCAGACATTTAGCTGATGCTCTTAGTCATGGCAACTTGACCGGGGTTCAGTGTCTTGCTCAAGGACACATGGTAGTAATGTAATTAAAATGAATCAAGAGGAAGGTTGTTTGTGTGCGTGTGTGTGACCTCCGGTTATTATTCATCATAAGGAAAATACAGTCGTGAAAGAAAAAATAATCATTTCAGATTAAAAAAAAAGCCCTTAAAACATGCTAACACATGTCACTTTGATGCATTATTGATTTCGCTCGAGAAGATTTATCTCATTCTAAACAGGTGCTAAACTCCAATCCTGCACAGAAGACAGTGCTGTCACAAAGTTATGAACCTGTGACCTCTGCAGTGATATATCTATCTTATCTGTCTGCATCCTTTAGTGTTTCACTCGAGCTGCTTGATAGCACAGCGTTCACTGCAGATATTCAGGAACTTGCTTTTTGATGTTTTCCAGTTAGCTGGGGGAGTTCGACAGGACTCAAAAGCTTGTTTGTCTGTGCCAGTGCAGTTTCCCCCCACATCGAGCAGATCTGAAAGGGGAAAAAAGGCTGGAAATAGCATCGCTGAGCGAGCGGGCTTCTTGTGCTTTTTTTGGGTGTAATGTTTTAATAGAAAGCAGATGGTTACAGATGCAGGGGCCGAGCGCCGGTGGTGACACATCTTTAATATTTTAGAGTGGTCTTTGCTGTAAATGTTGCAGCAGCTGTTTCCCAATGCTGTAAATTCACAGCGTTTTTTAATTCTTTTTTTTTTTTTTCTTTTGTGTGTTTGTGTGTGTGTGTGTGTACGTGTGACTGACAGCTATTGGATTTAGTGTAAATTACAGAAATGAATATGGAAAAGTGATGTGGATGGAAGTGTGTGTGCGTGTGTGTGTGTTCGAGTGTGTATGCACCCCGACTGTTTGCTGCTGAATCAATTCCTCCTCATTCTGATACCCGCTGATTATTCTCTTATTTTAGTTTGTTAGAGGCAGCTCACACACCGTTGCCCTGTGAGTACAGGAACTGATATTCAAATGTAAAGTGATACTAAAATAATGAGGGAATGAAAGAGCAAGAGAAAGGTTGATGGTGGAAGAAACAAGATAAATATATATTTGTATTGTGTTTGCTTTGCGGCCGTTGGTTTAGTTTTAATGTCAGCGGCGAGGAGAGAGGGGTTTCTGCCGATGCTTTTGAGTCGAGCTGATTGTCATCAATTCGCGCCTTGGCATTTAAACCACCTTCTTCAAATATGAGTATTTGAAATGCAAATACAGCTGCGTATGCCCAGACAAATTAAAAGACACACACAGGAGTGGGAAAAAAAAAAACACTTTTGAAGTCGTAACTTTTTACTGGTTTTTATCATCGGAGTAGTTTGCACTGTCAAACGCTCCCTTCTTTTTCTCTTTCCAGGAAGAGCGGCAACGCGGGCAGATAATGCGGCTCACAGCAAAAAAATACAAAAAAACGGCATAATGCTAACTGATTATATATTTATTTGTGGTTTTGTTCACCAGGCAGGAGAGACAGAGAAAGACGGAGAGGTGCTGTTTTTATCTTGCCCTCGGCTCCACTGTTTGCGCCTCGCAGGGTGTATTCGATTAAGTGTTTTCTTTTTTTTTTTTTTTTTTTTTTCTCTCCCAAGACACAGTGAGAAAATATGATTCACATTTTTCCCCCTCTCTCCATCTCTCTGACGCTACAGTTATTTAAACATCAATAGCCATACGTCTTCTTTAGCACACACTCTTTCTCATATTGATATTTGTATATGATCATTACTTTTGGCCCTGCATGCTTTGTTATACTGCGTCAGCTTCAATAGGTTTAAGATCCAATACTGCAACCTCTGCATTCAAACCCCCCCAAAAAACCAATAGACTAGTTTGACTCACTTTATTGTGTGAGCGAATCTACTGTAAGAACACACCATATATTGAGAAAAGGGTGAAATTGTGTGGAATTAGGGTATCTTCCTGCATTTTCTTTGCAAACTTTAATACTTAAAGGAAATGAGCAGACAGCTCCCTCCCAAAAAAAGCACTGCATTGTGCTCAAATTAACAGCCTGGAAGAAAGACGTGTTCTTCTAAAAGTTCAGGTAAGCTGACGGCACTCTTTCACAAAGAGGGGGAAAAAAGCAAAGAGGAAAAAAAGAATGTAAAAAAAAAAAAAAAAAAAAAAGTTGTGCCTGCTGCTTCACTTCTGATAAAGTTGCTGAATATTTGTTTTCTAAATGAACAAGGCAAGCTTTTTTTTTTTTTTTTTTTTGCTTTTTGTCAGATGAGGAGGAGGAAGAGGAGGTGGAAGAAGGAGGAAGGGGTGTGGGGGGTGGGGGGAGCGTTCAGTGACGGACGGATGGTGTTGATCACGGGATGGATTCATTAGCGACGGAGGAGAAGGACCCCCCTGCGCTCATCTTCATCTTCCTTCTCTTTCTCTATCTGTTCTACAGTCTGCTAATCAACATCAAACCCTGCAGCCTATTGACTGCTTCCAGTGGTCATCAGAGATGTGTATGTACATCTGTGTGTGTGTGTGTGTGTGTGTGTGTGTGTGTGTGTACAGTTTTACAAAAGTTCCTTTTAGCACAATTTTTTGTATTTTAATTATAATTTTGCACTTTTTTCTTTGAAAAAATCCCACCAGAGATCCTTTACATTGTTTACAGTACGTAAGAGGATCAAGCTAAGTTCATCACAGGACCAATGAGTGAGGAGCATGAGGAGTGTGTGTGTGTGAGAGAGTGTGTGTGAGGAAGAGGAGGAGGGGGATACGATGAGGAGTGGTGGGGGATGACTACCTGCGGAGAGCCAGCATCCAAATGAGAACATAATAACAACATCAGAGAGCATGGAGAGGGATTGTCTGTGAGATGACAACAGTATTAGAGAGAAGTCAGATAATTAAGAAATGCACTTAGTGTTTTGTCAAAAGTGGCCGTCACTGCTGAGATGGAGTTTAGCTCTGTGTGTGTGTGTGTATGTGAACGCGTGTTTTTACCCCCGTGCTCCATACTGCAGATAATGAGGCTGGGGGAAAAAAAAAAGAATAAGATGAAGGGAAAATGGAGAGGGGAGGGGGGGGGCAAACAATAAACAGTGAGAAAATCAATCAAATTATTTAAATGAAAAGTTGTGTTCTGTCCACACAAGGACGCCAAGTTCTTTTGGGCATTTCTGATGTGGCTGTCCAGTCAGAGAAAATGAGACGCATCTTGGATGGGAAGCAAATAAGAGGGGTGGCAGAGGATGGGAGGGAAGAAGGGAAGGAGGGAGGGAGGGGTGGATAGAGGGGAGTTGGGGGGGCCACAGAAATAAACCCAACTCCCATCTGATGAGCAGCTTGTCCATAATACTGAATCCCCATCTCTTGCCAAGTCTGCTTCCTGATACAGAAACACGATAAGAGCAGATTTTTTGAAAAGATTCCCTTCTTGTTCATTTGTTCACCCCCCCACCCAACCCCCCACCTCCTCTTTTTGCTTTGTGAAAAAGGCCTGGAAGCACTTCCAGTCAGTGCCACGGATAATCAGGTGGCTGTTTTAGTCGCTCTGCCCCCCCCCCCCACCCCACAAGAAAAAGGTGATAGTAAAATTAAAGAACTGGAAAAGAATAAAGAGATGTATGCATTCATCTCTTTTGCGCCCAACAACTACAGGACAGATGATGCAGCCATCTTGAGATCGTTTGTCATCTGTCAGGCAGTGTTGACCTTGCAATGAATGCCGACCGTTGCACTGATATCATCTTTTATGGCGACAAAAAAAAAAAGAAGATAGAGGGAGGTCAGTGGCTTGATACAATAGTTTTAAAAGGGTGTTTTTAACTGGGTTTAACTCCAGAAGCTGCTATGTGAGGACTGCCTCACTCTCAAATGCTTTGAGAACCAGAAAACAACAATAAGCATGCATTAAAAGCAGGTGGCATAAACCTGACGCCAAGTGGGGCTAATTGCCTGTAGCCCCGCTACTATTTGATTGGCTAGTTTTGCTTAGTAAATTGTCATGATTTGCTTATAGTTAGCAGTTAGCAGAAGTTGTATTTCTCCTGGAAAGGGCCCACCAGCCGCAGGACATTGTTATAAACCAAACTGCAGGCAAAAATAATCGTGGATTTAATGTGGAGTGGTTCTCCAGGAAAAAATGGCTAACTGCTAGCTTGTCCAAGAAGGCGCTTTTTTGCTTGTGGAGAGCAGGTTTTCAGCATCTCAAGCATCTTTCTGAGAGGATTACCAAACATGAAAGCAGCGAGAGTCTTCTAGACGGTGCGGTAGAGTCGGGCTTGCTCGGCCGAGCTAACGTAGCTAACGTTTCCCAAACTGACCGCACATAAAAACAGCAGCTACAGGATTTTAACACCAGAGTCTTTGAAAAGTTTGAAGCACCGTCGTACCTCCTTTCTCTTCAAGTGAGCTTTGAATAAGAGAGTGAAAGAATGATCTTGCTGTTAAAACGTGGTATATATGTAATGTGATTCCATCAGGTCACTTTTCTAATGGTCGTGGCTGGATTTTATGGTGAATCAAAGGCTTGGTGCTGCTGAACTCTTTAATCCTGTGAACAGTGAGATACTTATTTGCCTTTCCTCATATGGGTGTCTACCCCTGTCCCCCCTCTTCCTCCAGTCATCCTCTGCTCTCCTTCCTGCATTGACTTTAAACTCCTCCTAATACTTTTCTTCAGCCTGCAAACAACTTTTGTATTGACAGTCACATTGCCATATTTTATCTAGTCCTGTAGTGTCCCGTAGCTGTCCTTTAGAAGAGTCAAAATATTATTATTTCAAGGGGGATATAAAGCATTACGTCAAATTGTAAAAATCATACAATTTTCCGGTCATGCCTCTGTCCAAAGTACTTGTTGCCCCACCATTTTTTTCCACCTAAAAAACACCACAGAGGGATATAGAGGCAGACAGAAAGAGAGAGGGCTGTTGTTTTCGGTAATAAAGACAACATTTATGCCTTCCATTCGCGCTGCCAGTTAAAAGAGGCACAAACATGGAAATCCATTATGGAACGCTTCTTAAAAGTGTGACCAATCCTTGTTTTGTCAATTAGAGTCTGGAGACTGAGAATATGATGTTTGTCTGTTTAGCCCCCGACGCATACAGATCAGCCTGGATTTGATGATGGAAAGAGAGATGTTTTTTTCACAGAGATAGAGTGAGGGAGAAAGAGAAAACACAGAGAGAGATGGAGGGATGGAGGGGCAGCGCAGCCAAGCTCTGCTTATCTCTTTTCTTCTCCTCTGCTTTCCTGCTTTTTTTTTTTTTTTTTCTCCTCCCCTCCCATATACAAAAGCATTAATGTGCGCAGCTATGTGCTTTGCCATTGTTCTGTGTTTAAAAGCTTAAAAAGGGACGTTGTTTGTGTAACTGGCAGAGTTAGCGGCGCGCGGCCGTGTCCAAAAGCCTGTACTTAAAGTTGCTCGGCGAAAAATAGGCCGCATAAAAGGGAGTGATAGAAAAGCAGTTAATAAGAGCGGTTACCCCAGAATGAGCGGGGATGAGGTTTCACATTAAAAAAGATTTATCTTAAAGTATGGTGCTAATCCCTCCAGTTTTAATCCCTCCTCCCCCCCTTGTACCCTCCCCTCGCAGCACCCTTTTCTTTCCAGCCGAGGCCTAATAAAAAACTATAAACCATAAAGTTCTTACAATTTCTGGAAACTGGCAAATGCACGGAGCCCTGATTTTACAAGGATTCCTGGCCAGTGAATCACGGAGCTCGGAGGACTCATCCCTCTCACAACAGATTATTAAACGAAAGAGGAAGTCGCGGGGTACAGCGGAGGGCAACAAGGACAAAGGGAAAAAAAGAGAGGAGAGGAGGAGAGGAGTGCATGTTTGCTATGACCTATTTGATGATTATCGTGACGGCGGCGGTGGCGGCGGCGGTGATAGGTGGCGGAGGGATGTTGTCATGCTCTCTGTCACACTCGACTGTGTCATACAGGCTGGATGGATGCCTCTGTCCACTGCAAGCTGCTTGAATGAGGAAGCATATGGGTGTATGAGAACCTCAGCCCACTTCATGAATATTTGATTCATATTTCCTGTGTGTGTATGTGTGTGTGTGTGAGAGAGAGAGAGAGAGAGAGAGAGAAAGGAGGAGAGAAAGGGAGGAAGGATATTTTTTTCCCCCTCTCTCTTTCACTTGTCATTGCAAAAACTCACAAGGCTTACTTTGTGGCATTCTAATCATAATTGCCAATCCTGAATACAAATCTCTCAGCGCTAAACACATCGAGTGAAATTGAAATGACAAAATGAAGCTCATATAACGTTGTAATCAAAGATACATTCAGGGGGAAAAAAAGATGAAAAAAAAAGAAGAAGAAAAAAGTTGAGAGTGTTCTTCCACAACCAGTAAGAGATGAGGATCAGGGGCCAGTTATTAGCTCGGCTGAGGAACAAAGAGCCCCAGTGTTGGAGGGCAGCTTAACGCTGAGCCAGTTACTGTACCTTTCAAAACTAATATGTAACCATATCTGTTTTAAAAGGACGATTCATATTACTGTGAATGCATGAGAAAAGTTGTTCCCATCCCTGCGACCCAGGAAACTCGAGTCTTGCTCGTAATGACCCCCACACACACACACACACACACACACACACACACACACTCAATTGCAGGCCTGGCCTTTTGTAGAAAGCATCCCATTTAAAAAGATGGAGACATTAAATTTTTGTAATGATGTAAAACATCTTCAGCTTTTTTGACAGCACAATGGTGCTTATTGTGCTTTATTGTGACTGTGGCGACTCCAAAGGTCAGCGTGGATGTGGCCGGGCAGACAAGGGCGGCACTGAATGAAAATTAGGTTATATGTGATCAACTAAGTTATTAATCAGATTAAAATGGATTCCCTCTGCCTGCTGTTTAACTAGGCAGGAGGGGGGGGAAAAAAAAGGGAGCGAGAGAAAGAAAGAAATAAAGACACAGAGAGGAGGGAAAGAGAGGCAGAACAATAGGCCAGTGTTTACTCACGCTAGAGCAAAGAAAGTCATTGTTTCAGGAGCTGAAGTCATTGTCGCAGATGAGTCTCGATAAGGACCAGCTCTGTGAAATATCCCACTGCTTGTAACCAGTCTGTCTAAAAGCATGTGCCCTTGCCATAGATGCCCCCTAGCTTCATCCAGGTAACCTCTCTAATCCTGATTAAATCACTGTAATTAGAACAAGCAGTGTTCCTCCACCCCCATATTTCCCTAATAAAACAATGCAGTAGTTTAAATCCGGTTGCTGGGATTTGCAACGCAACAATGCAGTTTATATCCATCTCTGCTGAGGAATTAAGTGTATTTTCTAACTGCTAATGTTATAATGTTGCTGGCTTATTTGTCTCGATGCTTGCTATTCTTATTCTTATTCCCCCTGCGGTTTGTATTCTCTCTCTCTCTCTCTCGCTCCCTCTCCCTCTCTTTTTTCTCCGAGCGCAACTTTGTTGATTTGACTCTTATTTATTTGTTTCTCAGCGCTTTTTGATGTTTAAATCAAACATGTTTTTAGCGAGTGGTCGGTATCATCCTTCACTACGGAAAATAATGCAAAGTTATTTGTCCTTAATTGCCACTGAGCTTTTCAAACACGCCAGCTCGCTGCCTATGTGTCTATACCTGTGTATATTTTTTGTTTTTATTAGTATCACGGCATGCCTCCATTGATGTGGAATAACAGAGGAAATAAAAGTTGACATAGTTTCTTCATTTTTTTTACCCCCCCCCCCTCCCCACCAGCCCCCTGTTTCCCTCTCCCTCTGCCTTGCTCTCTGTTGTTTTTTATATATCTGTGTTTTTCCTTGAAGTTGCGGCGGCATTGTCTCATTACAGTATGTGTCGACTAGCTGTGTAAGTGTAGTTATTATGCTTGTGTGTCTGTGCCTGGCGGTACAACTCTCTCTCTCTCTCTCTCTCTCTCTCTGTATCTCTGCTGTCTCTCTCTGTCTCTCCCTCGGAGGATGAGGAGCTTTATGAGTACAACTCCTCTGAGGCGTCCTCCTCACATCTCCAGGGCGCCTGGGGAAGGGAACGTTGCATTCTTAAGAGGAGCAACTCAAACTGAACAAAGTCTACAGGAGTCAGGGAAGAAAAGAAACAAACAGCAGACTAACGAGATGGGAAGCAGAGATCATGTCAAATATATCGGGTTGGAAGGCCAATTTATAACCCATTGTTTCATGTTTTGCAATATCGAATACAATGCACACTAACGTGGCTATGAGTGTGCACGGGGGGGGGGGAAGGGTATACAGACTTTCATATATACATAAAAGTACTTGATTTGCACGTGAACACACACACATGTATACTGTATGAATGTGATCTCCAGCTCCCTGTAACCTCCCAGCTCCCACGCTGTCTTCCCTCCTGTTTTCCCATCCTGTTTCTAAAATAATGAATAGAATAATTGTCATGTAACTTTGCTATCATCCAGCATTCGTCTCCATTTCTTTTTCAGGGGCAACTCGATACTGCCCTTCATTCACTGTACAGCACTTCCAGGAAATGTGATGTGGCCAATATCATCGGGGGTATTAGTGAAGACGGCTGAGAGAGAGAGGAACATGGGAAGAATATGAAGCCTTTTCAAAAAAGGGCCTTTCAGCAGGCGCAGCAGTTGATATCGAGGGAATTAGCGAGGGGAAAATATTTTTAGAGTTATCACATCTGCCGAGGAGAAAAGAGAGACAGAGAGAGTAAAGAGAGAGCAACAGGTACCATCCTTAGGGCTTGACAGCAGCTATTACACTTAATTGCTCTTTGAAAACTACACTATTTGCACTTTTGGGTGACAAGGTGATAATTCACCTCTGCAAGTTAAACTGGTAATATTGTTGCGCATGTGAAATAGCACCTCGCTTTCGCCAGCCGTCAAAGCTGTCATCTCGGCGCGGCGGAGGCACACAATGAGAGCCGGGGGAAGTGTATCACCAACAGTCGTATTCTTCTTCTCAGTAAAAGACAGACAGACAGACAGGCCTCCAGACAGCTTAATCACTGGAGGAGCCCATGCCCTCAAGCAACAAGGAGGGAAAGAAAGAGACAGAGAGGAAGAGATAAAGAAAAGAGAGGATCCCGGAGTGTGGGAAAGTGAAATGCAGAGATCTAAGAGGAGAGAGAAAGGAGGAAGGAGCGCTGGTGGACTCGCTTTGGTCTGAACAGAGAAACATCAGTGGCAGCGTTTTCCAGTCAGATGTTGGTCAAACTCTGGTCAAAGTTTGAATCGGGTTAAGCTGTTTACAAGACCCTTTGCAAGCCTGCAATTGAATTTGCCATGAAATAACCATTTAAGTGAATAGTGTGGTCCAGTGACAGGGAGGGAGAAGCATGAGCCTTGACACTGACATTCCCTGACTCAAACCATATTCCTGCTTATATGACTGTCAGGAGAATTTTGCGCAGCCAGAATTTCTTAAACCATCATTATGATTTATGACAACTTGGGTCCCATTTCTGTATTTTAGGCCATCGTTTCCATCGGTAACAATATGATTGTACTCACCAGGTTAACTGCTGAGATATGGGAATGTGGCATCATAGATAAGAGGAAGTCTGACTGTACAATAAACACAATCAGTGAGTATTAATGTAAGTACTATGTAACCTTTTAAAGATAAAATAAAATAATCTTACTCTTATGAATCAAAAGCTGAATTCATAAGGAATAAAACTCACTCTTGCTCGGTTCAATACACTCAGGAATTTTGCTGCTACAGCCTTACTTGGTCTGGTATGACCAGTAGCTTATGGTGGCTAATGTTAGCTAATCTTAGCAAACTTTAGATAGATATTGCTGTATAACCAAGATTACTTAGTCAGTTTGCTGACTTCATGACGTTTCCCTGCTTGTGTTACTGTTACACTTTGTTTTAGCGTTTGTTAGCATTATGTCTCAGTTGCCTCTTGTGGCTAATTGGAGGAGAAAATGAGAGCAAACAGTACGATTATTATCCAAAATATCTGTTGTAAACATGTTTCATCTTTGACCTTCCATACATGTTGCATGTGTACTTTTTTTTCCCCTGTGCAATGTGGAATTAGCAACATTGTGAGGGCATTCACTTTGAGTTTAACCTCAAAATAAGCTAAATAAGACTGACTTTTCTTATAACTTATATGTTAGTTTGACTGCTCATGTCTTTTGCCTTATTGGACTTCGTTGTAGTGATGCTGCTGTGTTCCCAGATCTCAGCAATGACTTTTTTTTTACAGGTCAAAACTACAAAAATAAGACACAAGTTTTAATAAGCCAACACTATCCTTTAATTCCAAGCTAAGAAATGACAATCCTGCTCTTTGTGTGGGTGTCACCGCGAGACAGTTCTCAGTGACGAACAACTGAACAGTCTCATCTATTGAAGCTTACAACACCGCAGAAGTCAAATACAGAAGAAACAAAGGTTTGACAATGTGCAACAAAAGGGTCTCAGGTGTATAAATATACAGTACTGTATGTCCTTGTTGCTGTTGATGTGGCGCTGTATTGTAAAGCTGTCTTCACTGAACATGGGAAGGAAACAGGAATAACGGTGCAACCACACCGATGAGACATAAAAGTGGCAGAGAGTGTAGATGCTCATCTGGTTTTGTTTTTAAATTCTTCTGACATAATTTGTGTATAGATTATTCAGAAAAGATGCATTTCACTCTGCTAAATAAATGACTGGCAACGACTCTGAAATCTAACCATGGCTATCATGATCAATATAAATACCGTCATGTAATTTAGACCATAAGTACCACCCACCTACTCTTATTTCCTAGACTGTCACCTTTCTGAACTTTCAGACCTACTTTTAAGTGTACAGAATAATTACAGCGATGCAGGTGAGCTATCTGTCTGGCTCATTAGTAAACACAGGGGTGTCTGGGAGCAATAAGTACCCCAGCCCTTTCCACTTGTCAAAGCATTTTGTGTGAGTGTTTATGTGTGCATGTTTGCTAGAGACAAACAGCAACCAAATTCATGGTAATTAACCACCTGATGAGGACAGTATTATTGGCAATTACCAGGTTTTGCATTATCACAAGTTTTAAATGTGTGTGTGTGTGTGTGTGTGTGTGTGTGTGTGTGTATGGGGGGGGTGTGGGTGGTTTGTGGGTTCGTACGAATGCATGCAGGTGTGTGTGCAGTATAGAGATAAAAGGGATGTTATCTGAGAATGGAGTCAAGCTGTGCAGAGAAAGTTATGGTCAGAGTCACTTATGCTGTTGGCAAGTAAAGAGGTGCTGAGTCTGGGAGTTCCTTTTTATGTATATACACAACTTGAGAATAGATCTAATCACTGAGTTACAGTAAACAGATCCCAAGTTTGAATCTGATGGCCAGCTGAGCTCTTTTTTTTTTCTTCTATGGCTGCATGCTGCATCTTCTCCCTGTGTTTTTGTGTGTTTCTCCAGATGCTGCGGTTTCCACTCACAGTATAAACAAATGCAGGTTGGGTGTGGTTACCAGGTCGGTACTGACGACCAAGAATGTAAACTCTCACCAATGTTGCTAAAACCCCCAAAATTCACAAAAAAAAATACTTGTGACAAGACTTCAATGGCACTGCGGCCTCTATAGCTGCTAAACTTGTGTTTATGTATTGTGTTGTATATAGGATGAGCAGAATAAGCAGTTCAAAGGAGCCAAAATAAGAGAATAACATTTCTTTGCTGAAAGCAAACCTTTTATCAAAAGACTCACACCTACAGTACTGTACTTACAGAATATATAATAATAGAGTAAAACTTTAAGTGCAGCTCTGAAGTGGTCATGTGATTATTTACGTGTACGCTCTGAGCTGGGATAACCAATCAGACACAAGGATTTAACCTACATCTTCGCTGTTGTTCACTTGTTTAAATCCTCATGTATTACTCAGTGACATGTTATTCTGCAAAAACTTTGCAGAAATTTTTATTCTTTAAAAAAGTTCATTTCATTCGTCTGAATCATTAGTATGAGTATCCAGCAGTTAACATGTGAAATTAGCAACAGTATGATACTTTTATTATTAATGAATAGGAATTATATAATAGAAAAAATGGTGGAAACTGAGAAAATAAGAAATCCAAACTGGAGCAGGAAAGGCATTCTGCTGCTGGTAGATGACGCAGATCAGAGAAATCATACAATGAGTAAAATTTAGACAATGAATGAATGGAAAGAGATTGCAACCAAAACCCATGCCAGCTTTATTTATGATGTGCAAGAAAGAACAAAATAAATGAATAGTGTAAAAGCCTATCACATGTTCAAATCAAATACAAATAATAGGCTTAAACTACCCTATTCTGAAATATATTGCTTCTGGTAATGATAATTTGTACAATCATTCCAAAACACAAACACATGTGAGCTCAGCTTTGTGTGTTTGTGCTTTTTATTCTTAAATTTGTGAGCAAAAGTAAAAAATAAAGATTCCTGCTTTATCTGAGCAGGCTGAGAAATACAAGCCCAGGACTCAATAATGAGTCAAAATGAACTGTGGTGAATGCTGCTGGATACTGTATCTGTGTTAGACAGACACCAGCATATGTGCATCTAGTAGATGTGTGTGCGTGCATGTGTGTGTGTGTGTGTGTGGAGCTTCACTTGTTAAGCCTACCTTTCTTCCACTTAAACCAGAGAAAGTGAAAATTACACCAGTAATGCCAACTGTGATCCACTACATCTGCGCTTCACAGCGAGCCCACCAATCCCACCATATGTCTTTAATTACCATCAGTGCTTTACAGAACCTGTTTCACACACACACACACACGCGCACACACACACACACACACACACAAACAGCCTTTTATTACAATGGCCTGCACTTTACTCAGCGAGCATGCGTTAGAATGTTTGCCTCCTCCTCTATGCGTATACGGATGTATGCCTATGTGTGTGTGTGTACGGTCTGTACATTTCGTGCATGATGTTCTGATATGACCTCAGCACTCGTGGGTTCAAATCCCTTACAGAGAAGGCAGGCTATAGAGTGCTCCCTCTGACAGAGGTAATTGGCCACTAGTGACACAACCAGTGCTGCAATTAAGATGAAAACCTAACTCCCTTAAACTGGTGCACGCACACACAAACTTTTACAGACACACACAACTGCAGACCCTTTTGGGTTGTATGATAAAAAGGCTAATGACATCACAGCAAGACTACGTGGAGGAAAAGTGAAATAAAATCTTTCTAAACTCATTATTTCTATTTTAAATGTGCAGAGTTTTGCATTTGTGGCACAAGCAAAGAGTCCAACATTAAGTCTATCTATCTGCTTCTTGAGTGCAAAAGCGCAAAAAGGCCATTATGTTGTTATGTAAAGGTCATTATTATTTTTGATGTCTTCCTGTCAATCATCTCTTCAGTGTGTCTTAATCTGTTTGCTTTTGCAGTTTTCGGTTCACCCACCGACATTTTTCAGTGTATTTCAGGAGATATTTGTAATCAACTGTTGTAATTTAAACTTTTTCTCACTCAACCAGCCTTCTTTAGTTCTCCTTCAGTCATCTGTCATCTACATTTTTTATTTTTTTTTGGAATGACTCACAACAATCCCAAGAAAAGTGGTGTAAAGTATTTGTTTTCAATCAAAGTTGGGCATATGGTTATATCAAAGTAACAAGCTAGTAGTTAGATCTGGAGAACTGGCATGTGTTATTTGTACCCACACACGTGTTCAAATAAAACAGAAAGTCTTCTAACTGAACTGCGTGCCTGCATGTCTACTGAGGCCAGTGTCAGTGGAGAAACCTGCTATTATAGAGTTATGAGATGTTGTTTCAAAGAAGTCACATAATAAGTGAGAGATGGAATAGTTAACAACAAGATGAATTACACCGTCTCCCTTTAAATAAAAATAATTGATTTAAACTTCACCCTAACCCTCCACCGACTAGATTCTTCTTCTTTATTATTTTATTCTCCCAGATCTTTAAGCCACATCTTGTGGCCTTCAGCAGATGGAGTTTGGCAGAAGTGTAACTAGCCTCTCTCATTTCCTTTGCCAGAAATGTGTGTTCTATTAAGGTTTAAAGTCAATATATGTTTACATATTTATGTTATTAATCACTTTCATCTTTTATATTTAGAGCAGTATATGAATTTAATCTAATCAGTTCTCTGTGTTAGACCTAGACCTTATTAAACACTGTACATTATGTACAACAGCACACTTTGTCATTACATACAGTAGAGGAGACTGTTATTACTGATGCTACATTACTGTGCTTCTTGCCTCTGTGTAGTGACACTGAGGCACATGCAGTACATGTTCATCCTCTCAAGTCTACAAAAATAGACTCTTTTTAGTGTCATCTAATGTGCGTACAGGAGGTGACTCTCTGATGATATTTTGTCAGCGACAAACACCAACAAACAACAACACTTATGAAGAGAACTATAGAGCACAATGTGAGAGTACTTGTAAATTGGGAGTGATGGGTCTAATTGATGTGAGAATATACAGCGTTCCCCTCTCTTCTTTCTTTCTCGTAATCCACTAACTCTCTGTTTATGTAGCCCACTTCTCAAATTGCGCGAGGTGCTCGGCTGTGAGCTCTGCCATTTTCTCCTCTGAAATCCTCGACGCGTTCATCCAAGTCCCACACTTCTATCAACACTTCCTCTCCAGCTTGTCAATCTCAACCCTCTGAAGTCCTGGTCCGCGTTTAATATGTTAAATGAACGAGGGGGTTGAGGTAATGTAAGTAATACGGTGTGAGGAGCAATGTTCACAGGCAGTCATGGCATGTACAGCACTGTTTGAATAATGTAATACTTCATGTTTGATAATGTATGGCTATAGATAGGTCTCCACTGCAGCCAAGTATTGATTGTGTTAAGCACATCTACAGTACAGCAAATGATGCGGGTTCATATCCGTCTTTACACAGTGTACTGTATCTCAGTAACCAGATACCTTGTCTGATTACAGAGACCTCAGGGCCACTGCTGCTGCTAATGACATTTATTGATAACTCCAATTCCTGGGCCAATTTAGGCAGGTGTGGTTTCATACTACGGATGTGTGAATGTGTGTGTGTGTGTGTGCATCCGTATATGTGTGTATCTGTTATGTGTCAAAGTGCAAGTAGATTCATGTGCATTGTACCCCTTTTCCCCTCCTCTGGGCATACTAATGAAGAGACGGCCACTCCAGACGTGCAGCGCGTGCCCTACAACAGCTCCCGCAGATTCAGGGGAGAATTTCGATATTAATGATTTATGCTGTATTTGCATACAAACCTAATGCAAACCCACTCCAGATAATCACATTTTGCCAGGTCTGAATTGAGTTTTTCGGACGTCTTTGCTACCCCCACCGTCTCCACCCACCAAATAACAGCGGAACGTGTGGCTCTTGCTCTTCACACTGCGGGTGACCCCCCAACACAAGGGGTTTACAAGTGGACATATAAAGAGGGACTCTAATAGTAGTGCATTTTACTATGAAACAAGTGTGTCTATTTTCTCATCCAAGCTTTACAATGCATTTGGAAATTATTTATTTAATGGCAACTCAAGCAGATCTGGCAGTAGTAACAATAGTAGTAGTGAAAGTAGTCAGAATAATAGCATTAGCAGTGATGGATTGGAGTACATTTACTCAAGTCCTGTGCTTAAGTAAAACTTTAGGTATTTGGACTTAACTTGAGTGTTTCCATTTCATTCCATTGTTACTTTATATGTCTACATTACATTTTAGAGACATCTCTACTATTTAGTTGACAGACAAAGATATTAATTATAAATCTAATTACAAAAAAATAAAAAAAAAGGTCAGTTCATAAGATATGATGCACAATAATAGATTAAACTATCCAATAGTATATAAACTAGTTAAAATTAACTCTGCTTTTAACAGCAAAGGAATTAAAATCATGCTTATGTTTTAAGGCATCAGTAATAATAACAATAATAAAATAATGTTAAATAATAATAAAATAACTCTCAAAGATACAGAGTTGTATTCTCTGATTCTGAACCCAAATAACACTACACATTGATAACTGGTGACTGGGATGGAGGTGGAGTTTGGCAGGTTAAGTTGCCACGCTAAACACTCATATCCAGTGTCCGAAATTAACTTTATGACTCACCAGCCAAGTGGACTGGTAGATGAAAAAAAAAAACACTGGCCAAGCATATTAATAATAATAAATTTCCTTATTGTGTCACATACACATTCATTTCAGTACATTTCATTGAGATAATAAGGTATTATGTTGAATACAAACAAACAGTGTTTCCGTAAAACAAACATCTCCAAGGATTAAAGTTCTCTGCTGCTACCAAGGGTTTCCGTCGTTTGGGTGGAGAGAGAGAGAGAGAAAGAGGTAAGTGCGGAATATCTAAAAACAGAGCTCAACTTTAGCAAATAGTTCTGAGTGATGGATCAAACATCTGAATTCCACATGATGGAATAACAACCGTAAGATTCAAATTATTGTTGTTGAATGTTCAATCAATGAAAACCAGTTAGACATGCATAAAAAAAACAAAAACACATATGGTGCGGGTGTCTACACTGGATAGAGACAAACATGACTAATTTCCTCCCAGCCATCATGCCAGATATTTTATTACGTGGATATTTTGGTATAAACATTTGCCCACCAGTGTGATGGATAGTCTTCCGAGATTTACTTGTCAAACAGAAAATCTACCCGCATTTGGCACTTGGCAGGTGTTAATTTCGGACCCTGCTCATATCCGAGCACACCACACGTCTTGAGTTTACTCCTGTTTCCTACGATCTTTTCTATTTTTCTATGCTATCTTCCAGTGCCATCCTAGAGATTTGAATGGTGAATATCTATTGCCAGGAAGTTGGATACATAATAACTTGTTGGGTTTTCTAATTACAATGAATGCCTGACTCAGACTAGGACAAAATAACAACGTGTAAGAAAGGCTTTTGTTCTGCAGAGAAAGCCTTATCTATAAAGGTCAAGCATTCCTAGTTGCAAAGGGAACTGCCCACATCGCATAGCTCGCTTTCACAAGCTTCCTGATTAGACAATAAGAAGGGCATTCTCACACAAAGACATTTCTCTATTAAATGCATATATACATATATATTTATATATTAACCTTGCATGGTGAAAATGTTTTCACGATGTTAAGATATGCAAAGAGACTGGTTCCATGACAACGGATAATATTTTGCCACATGGAAAGGTCAGATGAACACATGTAGCTGCATTCCTGAATTATCAAAGAGGTCACTGTTATTATCAGTTAATGTATGTTCTACTGTACTGTATCTTTATGAATGTGTGCCTGTAAACATAAGATCTAATATTCACAGTAGGAATGTTTCATTCTTTTGTTATACACAGAAAGCAAAGAGTTATCACTGTGGACTATCAGGCTATTGTTGAGAGACAGGAGTGCATTAAATATTGTAAATTAGGTAGCTACAACAAACTGTTCCTGACACTTCATGAATGTAGAAATCAGTTTATGTATTTTAGTTTATTATTATTATTATTATTATTATTTTGAGGTAATTAGAATTAAACGTGAGCAATTGCCACCTCATTCACACTTGTCAGTTTACAACATCAAGGAGTTGTCATTGATAGGATTTCAGCTAACAGTACCAGGCTTTAATAGTGTTCCTTCTGTATTTTCTGTCTCTGTTGTTGCATAGAAGTGTTCTTAAGCTCAACACCAACTTTGGTTTTTTACTTTCCTCCTTTAGAGACACTTTACCAACCACTCCTAAACTGCAAAAGAGCATAGTAAAAAAAAAAAAAAAAAAAGAGAGAGAGAAAAGAAAAAGGACTTCCTTCTTCAGTCTGAAGGAGCGGCTGTAACCTTAGCAGAATCATGAAAGTTGACAGTTCATTTTTCACAGGGTCATAGATCGACGAGTCTTATAAAGTAATGGGCTTTTGGGAGCCGGCTTTATGAAAGCTAAGATAGTTAAGAGACATGTGGAGGAGATGGCACGGGGAGCTGAGGTCCTGCTCTGACTCACCCAGGGTTATTCCCTCCATGCTGAGGAGCGGGAGGGAGGCGCTGCACTCCCAGTAATATAAACGTGTAATAAAGATTAATCTGTTGCTAGTCGCCAGGCTGATAGCTTCTAAACTTGCTTGAAATAAGGCTGAAATCACTTCAGAGCCAATCTCAAGACCTTTAGTGAGTGTCTGAGATTCCTTTGTGGGTGTCAGGGAAAAAATGTATATGTGTTTGTCTTGTGTGTTTAGTGTTTATGTGTATACGGTGGTGGGAAAATTGAATTTGTGTTTAAGACACATGTGTGTCATCATGATTTTTCATATGTGTGGTTTTCTGATAGTATGTCTGTGACTATATATGTGTGCGTGCTTTACAGCCATTACAGTGCTGGTGGAGATTTAATACACACTCACCAGGTGCATCTGGTCTCTTCATGCCCCCTGTGGGTGCTCCTCCTGCTCCACCTCCCAGGCCGTTGAACGCGGGGAGGTTGTCATTGCTGTAGGCTCTGAGGACAGACAGCATGTTCATCTGCTGCTCTAGGTGGGTCTGCTGCTCAGCCTTCAACAGTCCTGGAGGACCTCCAGGAGAGAGGAGGCCCAGGCCCTGCTGCCAGTGCTTCTCCAGGGGCAAAGCTTGGTTCTGAGTTTGAGGAATGAGAGAAAGTGGTGTCATGGCAGAGGAAGATGTTGCCAAACCAGCCCCGCTCCTCGGGGGAAGAGGGGAGTCATCTTGGAGCTGTTTGGGGTGGTTCTGGAGGTGGTCTGAAACTGGACTTCCTTCTTCCTCTCTCTCCATGTCCATTTGCCCATCCTCATCTCTCTCCTCCTCCTCTTCAGCCACTCTTCTCTCCTCCTCTTCTTCATCAGAGTGATGTTGCTGCTGTCTCTTGGGGGTGGTCGAAGGGGTCTCACTGGCACTGCGCACCCCAGCTTTTACAAGCTCATCATCAGATCCAACCTGGTCCTCCTCAGCGTCTCCACAGGAGCCCCTTTCACCGATCTGGTTATCCCCAGCTGAAGATGCTCCTCCGAACGCCTGGCTGGGTAAGTCAAGACCCTGCTCTGCCGGGGCCATATACCCTTGGAGGCTCTGGAGAGCCCTTGGGGATCCATCATACAATCCACCAAACCGCCTGTAGAAGTCACTCTGGAAGGGGTTGTAGGGCTGGTCCATGTGGTTGTTCCAGCTTAGCTGGCTTTTCTCTCCATCTCTGTCTCCGTCTTTATCAGGGGTCACACCAGACGTCTTGGTGTTGGAGGATGGATGGGTTGAGGTGGTGGGAGAAGCTTCTCCGTGAAGCTCCTTGACTGTGTCAGACCGCTGCGATTGGGCTTTACCCAGGTGATTGGCCTGGAGGTGCAAAGCCATGAGCTCCAATGAAGAGGTGGAGAAGGAGCAGAAGAGGCAGCCATGCCAGGCCACATTATCGTGGATGGTGACTGAGGAGCCAGGGAGCGAACCTGATGCAGACTCAGGCCGGACCGACACAGACAGATCCAGCGGTTCATACTGGGACCCAGGCTTGCCTGGCTCTGAATTCTTCTTGGGTTCAACCTTCTCTTCTCTGTCTTGGTCAGCTGAGGTGGCTCGCTTGGCTTTGGGCTCACCATTGTCATGATAGCGCTGGGCCTGGAGCTGGACTGGGCTCTGGTTGTCCTTCATATCTTTCTTCATGGAGCTGAGGACAAAGCTGTCCATAAAGGCCTGGAGAGACCCTTGAAAGTGAACTCCATTTCCCATCATACTTTGGTAGGCCCTGCTTAAATCGGAGAAGCTGGCGGGACTATCTGTCGCTGTTGAGGCCAGGGAGGACGGGCCATCGGCAGTCTTCATGTTCTCGGCTGAGGAGACGGAGTCAAAATGGCGCTCTCCACGCTCCCGCTCACGATCACGGTCATGTGGAGACATAATGCCGGCAGACGCCCACTGATGTGGCAGCAACGGACCTGCCCTGAAGTCTAAGTTGGGAGGCATCCCCTTGAAAACATTACGGAGGACATCTGGGCGGGCAAAGATGCCACCACCGGCCGTCTTCCCATGATCCTCTTTGTGGTCAGAAGAAGGGGTGTGGCCAGAGGATGGGCCTGAGGTGGTGGAGCCATTTTGACGCTCACGGTGGTGGCGTTCCAGGTGGTACTTCAGACTGGCAGACTGGGTGCCAGCATAGTCACAATGAGGGCACCGGTAGGGTTTCTCTCCTGAGAGGCCAAGAAAGAGACAGAGAAACAGAAAGGGAGAGGCAGGGAAAAGAGTGAATAATTAACCTGATTATTAGATTGACTGGATATCAAAACCTATTTATTGGAGCAGGGAATGTGGACCCTAGGGTCATGTAACCTCCCTGAACAAAGAAAATGAGGTCAAATGAGTAGAGCTTACAAAAAAGATATGCATTTCATTAACTACGATAACAAAAGAGAATAGTTTGCAATTGCCTTGACATCAAAACACGTTAAATTCATAACTCCTGTAAAAAGGAGGAGGGAAGAAAGTGAGAAAAATTGTAAAAGAGAGAAAGAAGCAGTTCAGCAAGAAAAAAGAAGCACATCAGAATGAGGAACTACAAAACAAAGTAATAATGAACAAGATCCTGAATTCAACCAACAATCCCCTGTCTCTTCTCTTGTCAGCTCTGCTCCATTTGATGTGTGTTATTGCGTGTGTGTGTGTGTATGTGTGTGTGTGTATTGGGAGGGGGGGTGGGGGTATGGGGTAGGCATCTGAATATGGGTCGATCCAGCTCGATCCAGCCCCGCCAAGTGAGCCATCACTCACATCAACACCATAAAAACATTTCACCATATGGTGCTTTCAGTCCACTACAAGAGATAATATTTTCAACTGACAGCAAAACTGTCTCGATGCTATCTGTGTTTGCACAAGCGAGGGCTGGGGCTGAGGGTGCGGCTGGGCCTCTATTTGTGTGTGTTTCTGTGTATCTGTGTATGGGTTTATGTGTTTATGTGTGTGTTTGTGTGTGTGTGTATGCCTGCGGTGGGCTCATCATGCCTCTGTTTTGGCCTTGTTTGCTGTCAGGCCTGTGCCTTGGCGATGAGAGTGCAATTTCTCGGACATTCCCTATTTGCAGTTTATCTTGAGAAGCATAAATCAGCCACGGTATAAGATCTCCTCAACCACTGCCACACTGCCCAGCACTGAGAACAAAATATGGATGATACACTCTGATGCAAAAAATAAGTCAATGAGTATTCAAAAACAAAACAAAAAAAAAGAAAACAAATGTGCAGGCGACATATGTGAACCACATGCTTGTTGTAATGAAGCCCTATGATAAAGAACAATATGATTCACTACAGGATACACAGATCAAAGTGATTTATATTACGGTAAAAGAGGGGTGAATCTATTGTGTAACATTTACATATATTTATTTATGCTGCACATCCATATTCATGAATATTCTTGATAATGGTATAACACCAGCATAATTCTGCCAGAAGTGGATCTTCCATTGGAATGATACTTATGTTGAAATAGAACACATCCTGCTAGCAATTATAATAGGCTTGGAGTCTGAGCCAGATTTGGATTCATTAAACAATGAACAGAGAGGGAAAAATGCTAAGCTTTATTTTTTTTAAATATATACATATAAAAAGTTCCCAGAGTGGAATTTCTGTTCGAGGGATAACAGTGGCTGTGTGAAGAGAGAAAGGGATTGGTGGGAAAAGGAATAAAAACGGATGTTGTCAAGTGTTATTTGTCTATGTGCACATTTCTATACAGTATACGGCCATAAAATGTTTAGATTATACACATGGAAACCATTTTATAAAAGAAAAAAAGGCATTGTTACGCAAGGCTGGTTTGAATGATTTAAGTCGGGCTGTGTAGTAAATCATGGATATAATTAGCAAATGGCATACTGCTCAAGTAATTTATCATTATTTAGAGGGCACCATTCCAGAAAAAGACTCTGCGATCTGCAGACCTACTGCAGAGCTCTCAAATAAAGGGCCACAAACACCAACTCAATACAATATTGATACAGGAGAGGAAAGAATAGGAGTGTATACAAAAGAAAATAGAAGGTGGAAATGCTGAAGAGAGGAGAGAGAAAGAATAAGAGAGAAGGAAAAAAAAAAAGGGAAAGAGAGTGAGCAGGCGGCTGCGACAGATAGCCCTGACTATAGATAGAAAGACAGTGATTTGATATCTTTTCTCTTACACTAGAGTGGCTATGAAGCATAGAGTATATTTAAAATAAACCACACGAGATGAGCTTTTAACCCAATAAGTGCTTCTCCTGTGAGCTGCCGAACAGAGGCTCAGTGCTGATTTAATAAGGAAACGTCCCTGATGCAAATGATCATTCTCAATTCCTCTAACTGGACAAAATGATATTCTAGGAGCCAAATTAGACAGAAATTAGACTGATCTGATTTTTTTTTTCTTCCTCTGCTTTTTTTTTTTCCTTATAAGAGGTTGTTAATGTTCATGGGGGGAAAATAAAGATTAATGTACCATCTACATATCTAAAATGAGAATGAAAAGCACAGAAGATTGTATGTTTGACAATCCCCTCTGATGTTTACGGAGTAAAGCGAACTGAAAATAAATACAAATGCCCTCAGAGTGTGATCAGTTTATTCCAGTTTTCCATTAAAATTAAGCATTTAAATATATCTGGAGTGAGTGAGACAGACGACAAGTGCGTTTCTACATCTACTTGTGTTTACGTACGTGGTATGTGCACCATTTGAAATATGTGTGAACACATGTTTATGCGTGCGTGTCGGCCTGAGCCTGTGTGTATGTGTGTGTGTGTTTGTGTCTTAGAGGGCCATTTGGACTGGCTAAGACATCTGCTCCATCATACGTCAGGGGCCTGGTGTGACATCTGGGGAATATACTGTATCCTGCCTTGCAACATTACACACAATTTACTGCTAAAGGTCATTATGTACCCGTTAATCCACTTTTAATTGATATCAGCGCAAACAGCACAACCTCCCAGCCACATGACAGATCACTGCCGCCACAAAACCAGGAAATTGCTATTCGGGAGTTAAAAATAGAACAGTAAACTTTTTGCTGTTGTCCTCCTTCACTTTGTTTAACTTCTTTGGAGGTTTTTGTTCCAGACAAAGGTGAATGATAAAAGGGTTAGAAATGCACCACTGCAGCTTTCTTAGCTCTGCCTCTGAGAAACTAGAGCTCATAAACATCTAAGTGACACCTTTGTGGATATAAATCATCCTTGTCTTGATTGCTGTGCTGGGATCTGCTCCTCCACAGTATGTTTTCACTTCATGTTGCATGTACTGATTTCATCTGGCTTCCTGCGAATTGTGATGGCGCCATAGAAACAAGTAAAGATAAATACCCCAAACCTGTACAGAGGGGCAATTAAAATGGCTTAATAGATATGACATACTGGAAGATGAATTTCCTTTTGGCCGGAAGGATGGAAAAAAAAACACCAGTGGGATGTTTGAGAGGTTGAATACGGGATAGAAGCTGCCTTACATCTGTTTTAAGTATATCTGCTTAAGTTAGTGGTTAGTGTTGAATTGAGAGGGCCTCTGATATTGTCAGGGTTAACAGTTCGATTTTGCCTCAAAGGGGAAAATCACACCATTAGTGGACTATATATACACTCAGGAACTTTTGATAAGTGTGTCCACCCAATGATAAAATAAAGACTGGTATTACTCAATATGTTTCTTATTGTGAGTAAATCCCATGAAAAGAATAAATGTCCATCACTCTTTACTTTCTAACTTCGCTGTCCTGTCTGTGGCAGTCAGCTCTAAGCCCATTGGTTCCTCCTGACATAAATATTAAAAAATTGGATTAAAATATATAATTGCATGTTTGAATGAAATGAAACTCAAGAATTTCCCATAACAG
Organism: Thunnus albacares; assembly: GCF_914725855.1. Lineage (NCBI taxonomy): Eukaryota > Metazoa > Chordata > Actinopteri > Scombriformes > Scombridae > Thunnus > Thunnus albacares. The sequence goes on along the minus strand of NC_058106.1, from coordinate 5,663,112 downwards.
GTGTAGTTTTTACTCAAACGTATAAAAAGTGCATTAGTTGGGGACTATTTTCAGCTGTGGATGAATACATATTTGCTATTGAGTATTTACTGTACAGTGCTGTGTGTCTCATCGATGTTTTTTAGTAGTTGTACATTTTTAGAAAAACATAGAGCTCCAAGACACAAAGGAATAAGATATATCAGGCTTTGCTTACACAGACAATACTTGTTCGTGGTATCAATTCATTATTGGATTTTCTCATGAGAGAATGTAGAATTTCAACAGCCGCATTCTTAAGTTTGTGCTGAACTGCGCATGCTACTAATACTGTCAGGGTTAATAGTTCATTTGCCTCAGAGGGGGATATTACACCATTAAATGCACAGAATAAGCATTCAAGAACTTATAAAAGTGTTCTCCAAATGGCAAATGTGATACATTAAATTTAGCGGTGTCATCATACTGAGATCAATTAGAAAGAAGGGAGCACTAAGAAAAGAGGAGAAAAGGGAGGAAGGAGGGGGGGAAGAAGTGAGAGGAATGGAGAGGGAGATCACAGGTCCCTCTTGATTCATCCTGATTACAAGGTTAGGTTAAGGTTAAGTGACATGGGCAAGTCCTGTCTCTCCTCTTTCTCTTTCTCCTTCTCTTTGTCTCCCCTTCTCCTCATTTAAAGGTGAGCAGGGACTCTTATTGGTTATGCCGCCCTGCCTGAAGTTATGTGTGGCTATTGTCAAGAGCGAGGACCTTTTTATTTTTTACACACAGCTGCTTACTGCTAAATAGTGCCTTGTCCAGAAGGGGACAATCTGGGCCTCTAATTGCTGTCACTGAAGCCTAGATTCATTATGTGACTTTCCCATTAAAATGTGAGCATTAATTTGTATAATGAAATATCACCCTCTGCAGTGTGTTCATTAGCTGTGGCCCCACACTGTAGCGCCACAGCCGCACAATGTTAGCTACCTAGAAAACTGTGGTTAATTTTGCTAATGGATATTTTCCCACTCACTGTTCAAGAGGAAATTAATACTGTAACATTAGCTCTTTAACTTTTGGAGAAATTTAAATTCACTCCATTTCTTTCAAGCTGGTGTTAGCCTCTCATTAATCTCAGCGTTGCGATGCACAATGCTGCTTCGACCGGCTCGGTAAGCAACTCCATTGTGTCGCTCACATTGCATTAGGATGAAGGGGAGCTCGGCTGTCATCTGTGAATTTCTCTGCATTGTCACCGGAGCACAGAGAAGATCTTTAGCCGCTGTAAAAGTCATCTTGTGGATGTAATCAGGATGTCACAGTGGAGCTGGTATGATTAGGTTATAGGAATGATTTAAAGGCCAGATGTTGGGGATGCATCAAGCTGTTTTTCTCTCCATGTGTAGAAGGCTATGCTAAAGCTGTGCTTAGATGGGCTCACATCCAGGGATACATTCCATTCAAAAAAACAACATCCTCACCAACCTTTCTCACTTTTACTCCAAGGTGTAGATGCATAGAGTGCTCCCCATTAAAACTTAAAGTCTGTATAAAGCAGTAATAAATATGTGTTCTGAGTTTGTCACACCAAAGACAAATGGGTCATTAATCAGCCAGCCAAATTTGAATGATCGCCAAGTATATAAAATTAGGTTTCAAAAATTATGGAAAAATAAGCAGTATTCTCTGCTCTGAAACGCTGAGGGTGTGTCCGCTGAAGGCGCTGAAAGCACGGCCCAAATGACCAGCCTCTGAGTTAACAATATACCAAACTCCTGTATAAAAATACACAATTTAAAATCGGCCTTGTTTGAGGTTTAAGGCAAGCAAAATGATGACAATTTAAAAAATAAAGTAATGTTAGGAGCCACTGTTTAATTCGGCACATATTTTGTCGTTAAATGTGGACTTGTTTCAGTAAAAATGAAACTTAAATGACCAGTTAACAAGAGATCCATCACCAATCATCATTATATTAAATTGTCATTTTTTTCAATGGAGTTTGGCGCACTTCATGTTACTCACTTCTCTGCTGAAAAAAAGCTTTATTGTGGCTGTCACCCTTGGAGCAAAAGCCCCTAACACTGTGCTTTTTGGTGAGGTGCTGCCCAGCACATGCTCTCCAGCCGAAGCTGCTGGCGGATCCACCCGTCAACGGATGCTGCAGCTGGGTTTAAAATAAGTGAAGTGCTAACATTGACTGAAAATGTCCCCATTCACCAGTAACAGCAGATTATCCGAAGTGAATCCAAGTTGACACACGATGAAAGTTTGTAAAACTACCTGATGTAAAAATAGTAACTATGAGTATGTGCCTTCTAGTGTTTTTATAGTGCTGGAGGGGTCATGCTAGTCAACCCTCTACGTCACCATTTCAAGCCCACCCAAAAAATTCTTGACATAGAAATGGTGAAAAACAGTTTAACACTCTAACTCCACAAGTCAGTACTACATAATTCACAGTCTTATCACGTTTCCAGCAATTATTTTCTAACATGTATAATGTGTTTAAAAAGAAATCTGTGATTTTCCTTTACACAGACTTTAATGCACTGTATATCCGCCATCGGACTGGAGAAGTGTAAAATATGCTGTGTGGATGAAATTAGATGGACCTACTTGTCTGTGTGTGTTTTGTCAAACGAGTTAACGCCAGGCCTAGGGTGAGGCCTCAGCTTCCTCTAAGATGAAATACGCCCCTCATGGGGATCCTTACTGTACCACTCAAAGCAGGCATAACTCAGCTCGCTCAACACCAGATAACAGATGCCCCCGAAACCACCACCAGCACACTCAGGCATGCACATCAACACACACAGAGTACTGTAGTGTAGCTGGGGATGGCCTGCCTGTGACCTGGATGTGCTATTTAACACAGGGATCCTAATTATGTGAGTACACAGCAGACGTATTAGCATGCTCTACAGCTTTTTCCTCTTATTCCTTTCCAGATCTGAGGTACAGTATGTGCCTCTTATTAAGGCAAGCAGAAGGGGGTTACAGTACGGGTGGTCTCTCATTCTGCCTTTTAAGTGCATGGAGAAGAAGGGGGAAAAAAGCAAGGGAGAGTTAGACAGAAAAGGAGAATAAGAAGAAAAGCGAGCATTGATTTTTCTCAGCTGTAAGGGATTTCCATTTTCAGTTGTGAGTGTTTTAGCCTCAGCGTCTCTACTGGCACTCAAGGATTACTTAGTTGTGAAGTGTAGAAACTGACAAAAAGGTCAGGACGGTCGGACTCAGCTTTTCAAGAACATCTTGAGGAATTAAGGGGTACAAATCTCTGATTGGCAGAAAGGGGAAATTACTCTAAGTCATGAAATAGCTTCCTTTTTTCTGTATTTTGGTTCCCATGATTGTGATGGGCCCAGTGATGGTCTGGTGGCAAAAATCAATTATATTTTCAGAAAAGCATAGCGGTTGCTTATTTGACTGAATTCATGTGGCCAAACAAAGGCTTCAAAAGGGTTGGTAGTGTTTTGATATACTACGAGAAAAACCCTAAAGACACCTCTGAAAGTATAATAAAACATATTAAAGCCTCTACCTGTGAGTTCCAGGTATTCAGCTGCACTCCAACCTAAGTAATTAAACCACGGTCACCATCTTAGTTTAGTACGTTATGCTATGATATGTATGGTATGCTAACACTTGCCAATTACCACAAATCATAACACACTGGATCTGATTATGGTATTGTATAAAAAGTCAGGGGATCATCAAAGTTATTACAATTACTCATGTGGGTTACATGTGTGTACCAAATTTAATGACAATCCATCCAATAGTTATTGAGACATTTCCCCCATGTTAACCTCATAGGGGCACTAGAGGAAAAATCTGAGGATCACTGGAATCTGAAAGTATCATCCTCTAGGGGCCAAGAACTGTGTTGAGATATGACATTGAAAAAGTGTAAACTTTGACCTGCTGGTGGTGCTAGATAAAGTCAGGGGATCACCAAAGTTATAAAGATTCATCCTCTGGGCATCATGTATATTTGTACCAAATTTCATGACAATACATCTGATTGTTAGTGAGGATTAGAGGATCACCAGAGTCAGTATGATTCATCCTCTAGGGAATGTGAATGTTTCCTAATTTTATGGCAATCCATCCAGTAGTTGTTGAGATATTTCAGTGTGGACTGACATAGAGTCACCCAGCTAGCATTAAAATGTCAAACATTCTTCAGTTCCAGCTTCTGTATTGTACAGATTTGCTGCTTTTCTCTGTTTTATATCACTGTGAAATGAAAATCATTTGCTTTTTGACCGTTGGTCGAACATATCTATTTTAAGATGTCACCTTGGGGTCTGACAAATTGTAAGGGGTATTTTACACAATTTTCTTGCCCAACAATTAATCAATTTATCAATAAAACTGTTTTAATATAATCTGACTCCCCAAAACTTAAAAGTGTCTAAACATCACAATTTGCTCTTTCCAGTCTAGAAACATTAACTTCCAGTGAGATGAACTGGGAGGAGGGGAATCACCTTACAAACCTACACTTCACACACCAGGCCCACCAGCTAGAACCAGTTGTCCTTGTTCTAAGGTGTCCTCTGTGTGGTCTAGTTGTGACTTTAACCTGGATAGTCAGTGGGGCGTTTGTACCTTGCAGAGGGTTACAACCCTGGCTACAGTCCACAGTCTACATCATTACTCTGACTGGAGCCTTAACCTCCCAGCAACAACCAGCGGACAGGTTATCACAGAGCTACCTGAGCCCTGCTTGGTGAGATGTATGGGCAGAGAGAGTACACAGCAGAGGGCCAGGATGCTTGACTGAAAAATAGAACTAAATCTTTTGGGCACACCATCTCACGCATATCCCTCAACTGTGGATAGGCTGGCTTTGTTTTGGCTTGAAAGTTATTGAGAGTTAGCGAGTGTGAAATTGCCCTCTGAGTGATGTCATCGTAGGACACTGAACCCTTGTTGTGTTAATTAGAGCTCAATGAAATGATGAGTACGAAAAAAAAAGAGTAACAAGGGCCTCAGGCCTCAATGAGAGACACTGTTAGGAAACACAGATTCCTACTTGTGAATACTTTTGTTTTTATGTTAATTTAAAGAAAAGGCATTGCAATCAACTATCTAATAAAATTACAAAGAAAATACCTCTATAATTATAGTGAGTCAGAGGTGAGAATGATGTTTTCCTGATGAACTTGGATGACTGGGTTCTTATGTTATTGCTTTTTTCAGGACATTGTGATGCTGTGATTTGGAAACTGTGACCAGCTGTTCTTTCTTACTTGCATGCTTTCACTCTTATCTAATATCAAGAAACGTATCTTAGCATATTACTTTGTAGTCTGGCATCAGAATAAATTCAGATTAAGGCCCTCCTAGAGACGACCAATGCTGTATTCATCAATTAAAAATGAATATGCAATCAATTAATCTGCATCATATCCATCATATCAGAGGCAGATTGATTCCAATATTGGATTAGACCAATATTCATACACCAATATATCAGTCTAACCCCAGAAGGGATGTCAGTACAACTAGTCAAGTAAATTTTGCATGGAGTGCAATAAATGTTTCATTGCTGGAGAAAAGCACTCCCCGCCTGCACTCGGCCGGGGGAAAGTGATATCCGTGGATGTACTGACCTGTGTGTATCCGCAGGTGGACTTTGAGATGATGGGAAGTGCGGAAGGACTTGCCACAGTAAGGGCAATCCTTGGAGGACGAAGCCAGACTCCGTTCACGATGCTGGGACAGAGACGGCTGAACGCTCCCCGCTGCCTTCCCCAGGTCCTCCCCAACATCTGGAGTGCACACAGAGACAACACAAGGAGGGAGAGACAAAATGGAAGGTGTGTTGAGTGTCACTTCAAACCAGCCCTCCACACATCACAACACAACACTTTTTTTTTTTTTCCCCCCCTTCTTTCTCCTCTGTCTGTTTCTCATTGTCCCTCTTTTCCCTCGCTCAAATGTGCGAACACCACACAAAGTCAAACGCATCAAACGGGTTCACGGGCCGTGCTATTTTCCTCTCTGACAGAACGCTGACAGTTCATAAGCTTTTCAGTTTCTTTAGAAACACCACAGTCCTGAGATACTACACCCCCCCCCCCCCCCACCCTCAACCCCCCCAACTCAAACACACACACACCCTCAGCACCACCTCCGCCTCTCCTTTCTGCTCCTGTTTTTCTTTTTTTTTTTTTGTCCTCGCTATCATCATCCTTCCTAGCAAGCATATGCTGGATTGCAGTGAAAATTAACAATGCAAAATAACAGAAAGAGAAAGAAAGAAAGAAGAAAAAAAAAAAGAGAGACACTGCAGATTTGGCTGTGTCAGCATCGCAGGATCTCCTCGCGTCTCTCCCTGCGACCTGATTTTGACAGGTAGCTGTCAGAGATATGATAGGGTGATAACGGTTTTGACCCCGCCCTCCGCCACTTCCTCTGCGCAGCGAAAAACGATGACGCACAATTTAGTGCAACAGCAGTCTGTTATCAACACAATCACCTTCTGAATACGAATCTAAGGATGAGTGATGACAACCTGGGAATGTGTTGACAGCAGCATAATCTGAGGTGAGGGTGTCATCATCAGATTGTACACGCTGGCCTCGTTGTACGGATAGTTAAGAGCCTGTGATGTGCTGACAGTCATGAGATTGCATGATGAGAGTGCAGAGTTTAAAGGCCTGAGCAACACAGTTAAGTTCAAAACACGGGAACAAAAAGGGAAAAAAAAAAAGAAGAACTTGAAAGAAACAAAAAGGAATACACAATAGATGCTTGATATGTCTTGTATCTTGAAGCTGTTAAATTAAAATATCTGTACTAGTTCCACCAGCGTTTGATGGACGTCACTGCGCAGGAGGTTCAACATCAACCCACACAGCACAGAACTGTCATGACAGATTCATGGATTTTATAGCAAAGTAAAAATTCATATAAAAACATTGTTTCATCTTTTTTTTTTATGTGTGTGTTTTTGTGCAAGCTGCCGTGTCTATATTAACATTTATTTATCTAAAATGTTAAAGCATAAAGGAGCTGGACAGGGTGAGATGTCATGAACTTTGTGGTCATGAGCAGAAATAACATCTTTTTCGCTGAGGTTTAAAAGACAGATGATGTTAACATCATGGCTGTATTTCATCAGAAACATACTGTATAAACGGAGACTGTGGCCTCCATGGTAAAAAAAAAAAAAAAAACAAAAAACTTAGCATGTCAGTATGTGCATGACCCAAAGAAGCACAAATATAGTTAAAAATGTTCATTTTCTCTGCCCCAATCACTTGGTATGTGCGTGGGGCGACGGGAGAGGGCAGAAAGAAAGAAACAGAATCAAAATCGAGCAACCCACTTAGGCAACCCCGCCACACAATAAGGAGCATTTTTTAATAGTAGCCTAATCTTTTCTTTTCTGCCGCTCCCCACCCCCTCTTCTGTTGGGGAGTCAAATAAGGTTTACAGAATGGAAAGACCCAAGTCAGCAAGTCCTCTTCCACACTGACACTAAACACACGACTCCATTCAGCAGCGCTGCTATCAGGCTGAAGGCTATTTATCACAACTGAAACTGAAAGGCAACCTAAATGCAAGTCTGTGACAATACACAGATACAAAATACCAGCTGCTTCTACTTGGGCTTGGCAACTGTGTGGTTTAATTCTGTACGCTAGCGAGGAAAAAGAAGCTGGGAGACAGTTCAATTTTAAAAGCAGATGTTAAAATGTGGATCTTGGTTTAAGATTATCTTGCTTTTCACACAATTTTAATCAATATGTGATATTACGGAGGGAGAGAGCGAGTAAAAGAAGTGGAAAGAAGGGGAATGGAAAAAGAAAATAGGCAAGGAAACAGCAGGGCATTCGACAAGGTTGTCCATTATTTCCACTTGTATAGTGATAGGGATGGATGTTTGCTCCCTCCAAAAATTAAAAAAAAAGACATTTAATGAAATTTGTTAGGCTCAGCTACATCTGTCTTAAAATATTAATTAAAATGTTTCATTATTTTTGGCAAAACCCCATGATACTAATTTAGATTCACTTAAAAAAATAATGCTACATTTGCAAGGAAATTCTTTATATCATGAAGGATATTGTGTCTTTTATCATAGGACACACTGGCTACTGAAGCTCCATGCATATTATACTAAACACAAATTGTATGTAAAATATCACAGGTGAAAATATAATTTCCTGAATAATTTCAGGACTGTGTGAACACATCAACTGCGTCCCCCAACCCATTAATTTGCATTTTCATTTGACTGCATGTAAAAAAAAAAAAAGGCCTGTAGACAGAAAATAAATAAATAAAGAGAATACAATTCCCCCAGTGCTTGGTCCAGGGCTGCACCATACTGTAGCCATAGTCGCCTCCTCACAAACATATTTCGAGCGGTCTACTGTACAGATCCCTTTTTGGCAAAGATTCCCCAGATCGTGTAACAGACACTGGCCCACCTGCCTGCCCCAGATGGGGCTAAAATTAAAAAATCCAAAACACAGCTTAGAAGCAGGACAAACACCAGACCACACTCCCAAACACACACACACAACACACATACACACATAAAATCTCTGCATGTCTGTCTCTCCGTCTCTCTCTGTCACACACACACACACACACACACACACACATGTCCTTGTGTGTCAGGGTTAATAGTGCTCCTGTAAGAGGAAGACACACTACTGAGAGGATGAGAGTGTGCTCTCCTGGCATGTAACAGCCCTTCAATAATAAATGGGCTTCACACATTCCCACACACACACACACACACATAGTACACACTACAAAGAAAGGTAAAACGGAACTTCCTTGCTTTTCTTGTGAGTGTGCGTGGCGCGTGTATGTACGCACGCGCCTATAGGTGTGCGCACACATGTGGGAATGCACGTCATTCCCAGGCACTAGCCGTGTGTCCGGCGTGCTTGCCTTTAATCAGTTGACTGATCCACAGCTTTTAATGCGGCTGTTCCAATTACTGTAAAAGTCATCCTGCTCCATATAACCACAAATATTGACACTTTATTGCACAACACATTTATGACATTTTGAAGGTCACCCCGTATATTAGGCGTCATCGTTCACAGCTGGGTGTGTGATGTGGGGAGAGACTCTCGATCGCCTGTTGACACCCAGCCGTAACTATCCTCTAGTATTGATTTTTGTTCTCCAGCCTCAATCTTTTTTTATGCAAAGAGGATTCACTGTAGGAGACGCAACATTAAAGTGTCACAGGTGAGCCTTTGGCTTTATATATACAAGCCTGTAAAGGCCAGATACTATAACTCTTTCACTTTGCTCTTACTATTATAAAATTAAAGAAGGCCTGACATCTTTGTACTCATATTCAGAATGTTAAAGACAATTTCCTTGTTGAAAAATTGAAAAACATTAAGAATTTAGTGTTTCAAAAAGAGGAAAAACAGGCATTAATCAACCATATAGGTCACTAAAACAACCACTAATAAAAATCTTTGATGTATCACTTCCTAAAACTGAAGAAATTATCGATTAAACTTATTTGAAATCGAACAAATGAATAAAATGTGTCCCTGAAACAAAATCATAACAGATTTTCCGGTTGTTTTTGTTCTGTAACCGTTGCAGGGGAAGATCTTCCATTCTGACTGGAGTTTTCTGGATTTTTCATATTTCTTATTTTAAAATAAGATCATTATTTACAAGCCAATTTGTTACCAGTGTCAAAGACCCATGCTGAGTTGATATGTTTTGTTTTTTTCAGTCAAACCTCATTGTTTTCTCTCCCCACAAAAGATCACAATTCATACAAAGAACAAAACCACTAAAGAGAATGAAACATTTCAACCACTACTACTTCTTTTTCTCCCAATCCTCCCATCAATCTCAAACATTCAAACGCTTTTAATCTACCGCCTATGACCGCCTCGCTCGTCTCTAAAAAACATGACAAACGCAGAGCTGTGACTGTGCTAGTACAAGAATATCACAGAGGGGAAAAGAGAGAGAGAGAGAGAAATACATGTATAATTCAGCTGTATCTGATCTGAGACCAGCTCCTCTCCCCTCTGCCTTTACTGGTGTCACAGCAGCGTAATGGAACATGCCAGAACAAAGGCTCTGAGATCAGATTGGAGCAGAGTTGAGCAGGCCATCTGGGAGGCAGGCTGAGTATCAGTCACTCTGCCTGCTGTCTGCTGCACTCACACTCATGTACACACACTTCCCCTCTGACTAACTGTGTGCGAGCGCGCAACTGTGTGTGTAAGTGTGTGTGTGTGTGTGTGTGTGTGACACCTCCCTCCCTTCCCACCGCACGTCACCAGGATCTCGCAACGGAGCGACCGATGCATCGCCACCGCGGGGATACGCCACCAGGGCAGCCTCCGTGACTGACTGACAAATATATAAATTGATAAGGATCTTTCTGTTTTCGTGTGTGTGTGTTTGTGTGTTTGTGTGTGTGCATGTGTGTGTGTGTGTGTGTGTGTTGGTGCCCCCAGGGATAGGGCACACAGCCTTCTCCTTTACAGCGACCACACCCAGTTCCCATTAATGGAGGAGGATAAAAAAAAAAGAAAAGAAATCATCAACAACAACAGCAAAAAATAAACAGCAAAGCCAATGATTGTGTGTGTGTATATGGTGCCGGGGGTGCAGGTTGGGGAGGGAGTGTGTGTGTGTGTGTGTGTGTGTGTGTGTGTGTGTGTGTGTGTGTGTATGGAGGGGGGTGTGGGGGGGGTTGGCAGTTCTTTAATGGTGCTCTTTCAATCACACTTTGCACTCTAAACGTTCTGTGGTTTTGATTAGTATGATATCACTTTCAGGAAATAAAACTAGGGGGGAAAAAAGCACATCAGTCATAAAAACACAAGATGTTTTGCTTCTTGCTCGGCCATTATTCTAATGCGTCACGTGACTCCCGTCGAAGCCCGCTGGCCTCTCCCCGTAGCCAAATAACTGATTGGGAGGGGGGGGTGGGGGGGTGGGGGGGAGGAGGGAGGGAGAGATTGACGGAAACAGTTTGAAAAGGGGAAAGATATTAAGAGAGATTGGGTGAGAGGGAGGGAGGGAGGGAGGGAGGGAGGGAGGAGAGAGAGAGAGAGAAAGAGTAAAATGTGATGACATCATATGAAAGGCATTAGGCTTTTAAAAATGCGCCCGGGGGGACTTGATTTCCTTACACCAGAGCAACACAACACCATCCGGCCTGATGCTCGCTTGCTCTCCCTCTCTCTCTCTCTCTCTCTCTCTCTCTCTCTCTCTCTCTCTCACACACACACACACACACACACACACACAAACACACCTCCCAGCACCCCCTTCTCCTCTCATTCTTTTTTTGATTTGGACCACTGCCATCTTTGTGAGCGTCTGGTTCATGCGAGTTAATCAATTTGAGGTTTAGTTACACTGCTGATGCTAGCATTCCAGCCACTGCTAGAACGTAATCTGAACTCACAGAATTTATTAACCAAACACCAATTATCATTAAACACCACTGCATTATCCCCCTCCTTTTACTACCTGACAAGGACTACTTAATGAAATTTTAGATTAAAGTTATTTGGTCCGTGATTTATGGGCATTGAGAAAGTCCTAATGCAAGACTCTCTTAGTGTGCAGATGCTTTTGGGGTTTTTTTTTTCCCCCTATGGGAGTACACCAGGGATCTGAGAAGTCTCCAAGGTATTACAACAACCAGGTCTAGACCAAGAAGAAGAAGAAGACGAAAGGCGGGGGGGGGACCAGAAAAGAGCAACTGTGCTCCAAATTCTACACGGCATCCTCACCTCATACTTGTTGTTTTATTACTGACCCCATCAAGCGACAGAAATAAGACCAAAGCCCAAATAAATTGCGAGATGAAAAAAGACAAACGGGAAATAAAAAATAAAGGGAATGCAAGTCGTTGTTTACCCCTGCAATGTTTGTGAAATGAAAACAGCAGCAGAATGTGTTACATATAAGGCGGTGGGGTAAACAGGGGCACCAGATGTTCTTTGATGTTAATAATGGCATTTATTATTAATATTAATTAGACCGCATTCAGCAATACATTTGGGCCATTTCCAAGTCAATTAAGCAAAATGGCATTCGGGAGATGTTGAAACGACATTTTAAGGCAGGTGTTCAGCAGTCCCCTAATAAAACATTTTTGCAGCTCCTGAAAAACAACCCATTTTGAGGCAGATTTTATTTATTTTCTCTTTGTTTGCTCTTCCTCGGTATTTCTCTCTCCTGTTGTGAGCGTTACAGTTGCGACCGTATCTCTAAAAAAACATATTGAGGGATCGCTTCTAGATTAAGTATGCATTATTTAATTAAAACATACAGTATGTGGTGATTCTGATAATGCGCATGTGTTTGCGTCCACGCCCCGGCAAATATGTCCACCCAGACTGAGGGGTGGCGGAGGGGGTTAATCCAGATAGAAAATCATGATTATGAACATCATGATGATAATAAAAAAAAAAGAGAATACTTTGAGGATTACAGACCGCAGTTGTCCAAATGGCCGCTTCATGCGGGAAGACAAACCCAGACAAATTCACTTTTAGCGCCAAATGTTTTTTATCTGCGAGGCCCAATCCACATAGTCGAGTGCGCCAACACACCCTTATACCACGACACAGGGTTCCTAGCGCTGTAGCTACCAGCAGATACCAGTTCCACCAAATCTAATTAGACAACACAAGCCAGAGGCCTCACACCAGGGGGTGTCTTGTCTATATAATCTAAATAATCCCTGGCTATATGTGTAAGGATATAAAAACACACCCCTTCTAAAGCTCTATTCAATTTAATCTAGACCTCTGAATAGGGTCTTGCCACACCTCTCGGACCCAGTGTGTGTGTGTGTGTGTTTATGTGTGAGCGCGCTCATAGCCCTTGCTTTTGGCAGCAGGCCCCCTTTTTTTCAAAGCTGGTGGAGGCAGCAGCCTTACAATGGTACATTAACAATCTGTGCGTTCATTTATCAGTGTGTGCGATTTGGACTCTCCGTTCATGGCGCGCTGCACTTTTCACGGCTGAAAATTAATGAACAAGCCTCCCCTCGCAACAAACATGCACCTGTGCCGCAGAGATGCTAATCACAAACATTTATATTTATTAGTGAACGCCTGCACTAAAACTGGAGTTGTGGAGGAGAGGAGGAGAAAAAAAAAAAAAAAGAGGAAGAAAGGATGAGGGGGGGAAAAAAAACAGGAGGATAGATAGTTCTCTTTTTTTAACCTGGGTGATGAAAGGGTAGCGGGTTTCCGCTGTGTAGAATTGTGTTAAAGCTATTTGTTTGAAGCACTTTCTTGAATGAAAGGGGGATGTGGGAGTGCAGGATATCTATTCAGGGAGTGTGATCTTCATGCTGTGAAGATTATTTCTCCAAAACTATCGGTTGAAGGGCATTGCCGCAAGAAAAACACCTAGTGTGCTTATTCTAAATGTGCATCCGAAAACACAAGCCGATGCCTTCCAAAATCACACGGGTTTCTGAAGGGAGGAGAACCCTCGGTCGCTCTCGCTATACAGGTGGAAATGACGGACAGCCTCGGCAAACGCTCCTCTGTTTAGGATGCTTTTCCTCGCCTCCATTCCTCTTTCCACTTCTCTCATTCTCATCTCCCTCCACCCCTCCTCCCCCCCCCCCCCTCTCTCTCCTCCTCCCCTCCTCCTCCTCCTCCTCCTCCTCCTCCTCCTCCTCCCCCCTCTCAGACTGACAGAAGGTGGCTCTCCCTCTCAGTAAAGGCTATGCCTCTGCCCGGCTAGGGGAAGAGGAATGGTGCCATAAGTTTCTCCCTGGCACCGGCCCACCTTTGTTTTCCCCCCTCCTCAAGTCTGTTTCAGGCTTCAAAGAGCATTGGAAAAAGACACACACACACACACACACACAGACACACACACACACACACACACACACACACACACACACAAACACACACGCACATACAAATGTCTGAGGGAGCACTGATGTCTCACTAACTTTATCATTCTAGCAGGGTGATCATAGCCCCGTTGAGAGGCTGTGGATGATGCTTGAGTGTGTATGAGGGTGTGTGTGTGTGTGTGTGTGTGTGCATGTGCGTTTATCTGTGTGTTGTCCACCACTGTCTGCATGTATGCATGAGAGCACAAAAGGCAGATGGGGACAGAGGTGGGTGTCTTTTAGGACACGAAGACAAGAGCAATTACTAATGTGTTTGTCTGCACGTTTGTGTACACACACACTTGCAAGTGTATGTCTGTGTGTGTGTGTGTGTGTGTGTGTGTGAGTGTGTGTAGTGCTATAATAATCAGGGTGTATATTCATCATGCCCCCTCTCAGTCTGTGTTGGCAGGAAGTGGTGTGGTTACCATTAGTGAAGGATGACTAGGTCCCTGTCTCTTTTACTGGGATACTGCTGGCTTTCTATGGATAGAGAAATGAAAGGAAATGAAATGAAATGGAAGGAAAGGAAAGGAAAGGAATCGAAAGGAAAGGAAAGGAATCGAAAGGAAAGGAAAGGAATCGAAAGGAGAGGAAAGGAAAGGAATTAAGACAAAAAACTGGATAGATGAGATGATGAGAAATTAGGAGAGGAAAAAAGAATAGATGAAGGGGGGGAGGTGGAAAGGACATGGCAAGAGATAAGGAAAGGAAGGAAAAGGAAAAATGCAAAACAACACAAACAGAATAGAAAGTAAAGGGGAAAAAACAATGGAAGAAATGGAAGAAAATCAAAACAAAATGAAACAAAAGGATATAGAAAGAAAAAGAAGTGAAAAGATGACGAAATTAGAAAACAGGAGCACGAAAAAACAGAAAAGTAGCAAAGCACATGATAATAGAAAAGGAGAGGAAAAGAAAAGGAGAGAAAAGGAAAGGAATTTAGACAGGAGAAGTGAAAAGGTAAGAAGATGATAAAGGAAGAGAGGGAAGAAAAGGAAAAGGTCATCACAGGACATTTGGAAAGAAAATGAAAAGAAAAGAAAGTTAAACAAAACAAGAACATATAAGGAAACTTTGACAGAAGAAAAGGAATGAGGACAGAGAGGGAAGAAAGGGGAAAAGAACAAGTTCACACTACCAAAAAGCTCTTTTTGCTATACCGTATGTATAGATTCTCACGTAAAGATGACAACCACCCTGTTGCTCTGCCCCTTTAACGCTGAATAAAGTACAACTCCTCTCTAAGCCACCATTGATTTCCTATTCATTCCTGTGCATGCTAAATCAACAGCAAGCACAATAGGCCAATCATCAACCTCAGCTACAGTACCACCACTTCTATCCCACCCTCAATCCACCTGGCACTGGTCTCAAGTCTATACTGTACGTGGCATCAATGCTCTGCACACCGCAGCCATTAGTGGCGTTATTCTCCATCAATGAAAATGAATCAATTAAGCCTCATTAAGGGTGCATATTAAGGTGGAGTAATTATCGGGTGGGGAATGTACAGTGATCGATAGCTCGGGAGCATAAATGTGCACTTAAAGACATATATTACCACAAGGGGCGATGAACACTTTTAACAAGGCCACTGTGGTGGGGGAGCTAAAGTGGGTAAATCTGTTTCACGCCATGCATATATACTGTGTGTGTGTGTGTGTGTGTGGGCGAGAGAGGGAGAGACTATCGCTCCCACCGTAGCCTGGTCAGGCTGTAAATCCAAGGACCAAGGACGCGTCCCGTTTTCCTCTTCTATGAACTTGTCCAGTGTCTCAGAAAATGAAATAAAAAGATTTATACTGCAGCTGCAAACACCCCGCCTGTGTGTGCATGTATCCATGTGTGTGTGTGTCTCTGTGTGTGTGTGTGCATTGGTGCGTGGACATGAGACAATGACCACAAGAGATAGAGCCACACTTTAAGAATAAATGAGAGAAAGGTCCCGGTTTTTAGGGAAGGGAGGGGTGTTTTTAAAATGCTACAGGCCTTCACCCTCTGGCCACCAGCACACACACACACACACACACACACATTTACATGCATAAAGTAACACACACACACACACACAATCCCATGCATAACGCCTATTAAAGAGCACGCTCTGTCCCAGTCGCATAATTTTAATTTGTTATGAAGGTCATTGACAGCAAGTAATAATCACCATTGGGGATCTAACAATTTGCCATTTCGGAACATTGAGGCACTGATGACTCAACTATTAATAGACTGAAGCCCCCCCCCCCCTTCAACCCCCCTCATCCCCCCCTCCTGCCTCTACACCCCCTGTCCTGTTAAATGACTAAAAACTATTCCAGTATTTTTTTTACACCCATACCCCACACACACATATGCCTGCAAATGCCCATATGTCTTTATCCCATTCATCTTTTTTTTTATCAGCGGAGGGATATATGACATTTGGAAGCAAATTAATGGGAAACCTAAAAGAAGCCCGCCAAGGGGGTATCTCCTGGAAACAGAATTACATTGTAAGAGAGGAAAAAGTAAGAAGACAGCTTTTTAATTCTCCTTTTTGTTCCTACACTTTATGCTTTTACAATCATTTCTTGCGTGAAGTCGTCGCCGGGGCTGCCTGTGCTGAGCTGATGAATTGTTAAGCATCCACCCCCCCCTTTTTTTTTTTTTTTACAAACAAACACGCAAAGAGACACAATGACAAGTTTTATTATAGACCAACTCATTTAGTCTCTGCTTTAGCATCACCCAAACCATTCAGACGTATGTGTCTGGCATTTGTCGCCAAACAAATAAGTCCGAGCTTAAGCTATTTTTATCAAGCGCGAGAGCATTTGTTCTTTTTAAGTGATCGTCAGCGTTTGGGGCGCATAGAATGGGAGTTGGAATCCTTTATCTTTCAGAGGCTCAACAACTCAAGACTAATTACAAATTAATCTGGATCTGGATATCTGCAATGAGAGGGCCCCAATAAGAACTGTGGTGTGCTAAGAGGAACTATCTGTTATATATTTATAGGGGGAGCTCAACACATGGAGAGGGGAGAGGCAGGCCGGAGATGGAGGCGGCCAAAACCCAAAAGAGACAGTAGCACATAATTGCCTGCTTTCTATATCCAAGTAGCCACATCAAGGCTGCGGATTGTGGATATTAATAATTGATCATTAGCTTGATAGGGCAGAGCGTGCTCAAGTTTTTAGCGGCGGAAGTTTGATGGTCGTTTTAGGTCTCTCCTCAGGGCCTCCAGCACTGCCACTGTACTTGTGGAGAAGGTCAAGTGGGCTCATTGTTGTAAATGAAACGCTACTGCCTTAAACAAAAGGAAGTCATATCAATATAATCTGTTGTGTATTTAACTATATCGTGTGTTTCAGTGTTGTCTTTTCAATTTTCTTGTTTTCTAAGAGCCTGCAGGGACATTTTAGCCATAAAATCCACATGATGGATCCGGATTTAGAGTGAATTTCATACTTAACAGTGCAGTTAAAACATCACTCTTCTTTATGATAGCTGTATCGACGTATTGAAGTATGATCGAGTCAGATGTTACTGTAACATACTGTAAGATGAGATCCGTGGAGAGGAAGGCTCACATAACATGCGCAACACTAAAACGCACACACAGAGACACTCACTCGCTGTGTATGTGTGTGGGTTCGATGTTGTTTGGTGCTGGACAAGTTCCCACATTGTCTCATGAAGATATTTCTGGTAAAACTCATTTAACTTCGAAAAACATTGATGGTAAATGATCAGGTTTCAAAGAACAGTTTGTTTAGAGCTGCTATTTTGTAGACCGACTCATTAGAACAGAATACCTTGCAGCCATAAAATAGTTTGTTTCTGTATTTTAAAAAAATGTGCTGTTATGGTGGCATTTTAGACCCTTGCTCCTTTAATCTACTGTACATGCACTGGATTCAACGAGTGTGGGCCCTTTTTTTTTTTCTTGTGGTTGTCTAAGTTGTGGCTACACAAAAAGAAGTAAATTCTTACACTTGATCACAGAATAACTCTAGGAATGCACTGAGTATTTGACTCGAGACTGTGGTGGGTGCTGGTTAACTTCCTGCTGGGGAAATAGGCTTTGATTTGCTGCCTGGTAGCTGGGGTATGTCGCTCTCTATTACTCACTCTGTCTCTACAGCTAGTGTACTCTGTACTCCCCCAGTCCCATGGTAGGGAACCTCTGGGCACCTTGACTGTCGTTTAACTGCTTGTGGCACGAGGCAGCTGAGGAAATGGGTCATTAAATCCAACTAGCTGGGGCCAGCCCCCCCAGTGCCCCAGATCTGTTTCCAATCAGATAGCCTTCTTTTACAGGAGAGACAGAAAGAAGCTCAGCAAAGCAGCCCAAAGCAGACATTAGTGTCACTGCAGCCGACACTACTAATAGCAGCAGCTTACATGGACCGGGTTTTTTATTTGTTTATTAATGTATAGTCATCCCCAAAGTATCTTAGCAGTGAGATCATCTCTGTCCCTCTGCGGATTTCTTGGAATATTCACTCCACACCTGGTTTCATGCACAGTCCCTAAAAATAAGTATACACTTGACCATAAGTTACACACACAAATTAATGGCTGTTAAAAACTACAGTATATAGGCTATCCAAAGTTACCACAGGACCATAAAATACATTGTACATAATAGAATTTTCAGAGTTGTGGTCCACACTGGGGAAAGAATCAAGATTCTCATAAAATGGTTGGGAATTCACAAACAGTTTATTGTCCTTTGTTTTTTTGGGTTTTTTAAGACCATGAATGAGAAGTATGTTTCAAGATTTTTTTAACCACACTAGCAGTGCAGCTCTAGGGATGGCTATGTCAAATATCTCGTCGCTATTGGATGGACTGCAATGAGATTCTTTACCAGCGTACATAGTCTCCAGAGGATGAACCTACTGACTCTGAGGATCACCTGACTTTTCCTCCAACGCCACTAATGGGTCAAAATGTTCACTTATTCAGTGACATATCTCAACATCTACAAGGTGAATTGGCACAAATTTTGGTACGAACAATCCCAGTCCCCAGAGGATGAATCCTAATGACTTTGGTGATAGTGGGATTTTAATTTCTAGCGCCACCAGCAGGTTGACATTTGAGGTCCAGAGTGAAATTTTTTGACAACAGTTGATTGGATTACCATGTGATTTGGTGCAGGCATTCAAGGTCATTGTTAACTTTGGTGATCCCTTTACTTTCCATTTGACACCATCATCAGAGTTTGTTTTTGTTACAACCTCAAGTAGCATGGCTGTTTTGGGGACTGAGAGAGAGAGGGATCAGAAAGAAAAGAAAAATTGTATCAGCAGATGAGAGGAGTGAACAAAAGGGAAACTGAAATTGAGGGGGGAAGAAAATCAGAATTTTCAAAAGCAAGTAACATTTGTCAGTATTCTTTTGGTCCGGGGCCATGCAGTCAAAAAAGTGTCTCAGCACATCAAAGTTCCACATTAGTTTTCAGCTGGGTTGAAAAAACTACTTTGTAATACCATTTCTGCTTCAAAATTTGAGTCAACCTCAGAGAAAAAAAAAAAAAAAAAAAACTAATTACACAGACCCTGATCACTCCCATTTTAACATAAGGTCTTCAGTTGGGTCTCTGTGACTTTCCAAGACTCTGACTGATCTCATCTACAAAGGAAAAGGGCAGACATTTTGCACGAAGGTAAATACTTCAAATGTTAGCCTGGGGAGTGTCTTCGATTTGTCCTTTAGGAAGATGCTAACGTGTGATACACTGTGCCCTCCCCTCCCTTTCCCCCCTCCTCCTCCTCCTCCTCCTCTCTCATTCATCGGCCTCACACACTCCTGTCTCTTCCTCCCTTTTCTTCCTCTGTCATTGCAAAATGCAGGGCCAGCGATATGAAAAAAAAAAAAAAAAAAAAAATACTACACACACTTGTTGCCCGGACTTTATCTCTACATTATTCTCGCCGCTCCTTCCGTTCATTTCAGAGAATAAGATAAATGAACGACGTACATTTCGTGCACCTGTCCTCCCCTCCCCACCTTCCTCTTCCCCTAACGATAAGGGATTTCATTAACGTGAGAATGCTTGGGCTGAAAGAAACATAATTGCTTCAGTGTTGTTGTCCTCTCTGCCGCCGACGCCCTAATTTCCTCCTCGCCTTACTCTTGACTGTTAAGTGATCATTATATCAACACAGGGGATGGGCCAAGGGTAAAATATTGACAAACTGCGGTCACGTTCATGCAAAACACAGAGGAGAGGTGTGTGTTTGTGTGTGGTAGAGGGTGATGAAATATAAAAAAGAAAAAAAAAAAAAATAACAAGAGTAAGGGGGAGGAGAGGAGAAACGGGGGGGGGGGTGATGGGTGGGTGTATGGGTGGAGAGGGAGAGAGAAAGAAGGGTGCTAATAGAGTGACACCAAGGACGTAAAGTGATATGATCAATCGAGAAAGATCACAGCGTCCGGTAATAATTTAAACACTGGGTCCAATCTGTCACCCACCCACCTCCTCCCCATCCCTGATGGATAACTGTATGTAAAAGATACATAATTTTTTGACTTGCCATTTACACAGCATTGCACCTGAAAGCCAGGCGGCATAATAGACAGTTTAAAATGTCAGGGAACTAAGTAAGTAAGAGAGACGGGTCGACCGGCAGAATCTTAATTAGAGGAGCTCCATCTAATGGCGACGGCTTCCTAGACCAGTGTCTGGCAGGAATACACACACACACACACACACCCACACACATGCACATGCGTATATACTGGCATAAACACATATGTGTACATAAATACACACAGGCTCATTTGAATGCTGTCGCTTCTTCACACGGACAAATGTGCACATGAGCGAACAGTGCATAAACACACTGACACGGATGTAGAGGAAAAACACAAGATATGTATGAGCGCATGAAGATTTTCTGACACACACACACACACACACACACACTTCTGTGTAAGTGCAACTGATAAAGGGACAGATTTGAATACTTAGCCATTAACAGATGCCATTGAAACACACACAAACAGATACATTCATATCGTTTCAATTGAAGTTAAAAAAAAAAAAAAAGATTTCAAATTCACTCATAACACACATGTTCACGCGCGCACACTCACTCACGCACGCACACATACCATACCACAATTTCAACATCAGTGCAATTAGAGAAAGATCCCCATGTTCAACCTTAATTTTATGCTTACAGCTGACCAGTCAGCGACCAAATCTATCTAGTTATGGCGCAGCATCACAAGAATGTTCAGTGGTAGTCTGGAAATGCATGTATAGGATTTACCTATCTATCCCTGAGCAGACCTGGCTGTTGAGCCCGAGCCAGCGCCACATGATTGTGTTAATTAATCTGCCATTGTGAGCGTGGGGAACAGCTGCACGGGCTCTCGTGGCTGCGTTGTCAAAGCAAAACAATGCAATGTTAAGCTTCCCCCACTGAATCTTCCATTACAAAGGAGCCCCAACAACGGGGCTAAATTCATAAATCCACAGATCAATTTTTACCAGCACTAATGTCTGACCTTTAAAGCGAAAAGGGTTTTTTTTTTTTTTTACATGCTTCATTTGGGCTTGAAATATGGTCAGATATGTGATACCTAGGATTTGGGCCAAATTCCCCCCCCACCCTTCCAGCCTGGAAAACAAACACACTGTGGAGAGATAGAGATGCAGAGAGAGAAAAGGAGGAAGGTAGGGAGAGAGCGATGGATGGACAGAGGTTGAAAATGAGCAACAGAGAGATGGTGGAAGGAGAAGGGAGTAAGAGAGAGGGAGAGAGAGAGAGAGATCAGTACAACAGAGACAAACAGATGAGTGCGAGGAGTCACCAGCTGGGCGCTGGTATTTTAAAACAAAACGTCTAACGCGATTAGCAGGGATCCATCGATCGGTGTTATGTGGCGTTAATTTAGACTGGGAGAGGGGGATGGAGGAGGAGAGAAAAAGAGGAAAAAAGAGGTGAAATAAGCTTTACAGGTCAGATTAAGGGAGAACAAAGCAGCCGATGTTACAGATTTGAACATAAGATTAAGAATTTCTGTCAATTTACAATTTATCAGCATGTTAAATTGAAGCACGGGGCTTTATTAACATATATATGCATATTTTCATTTGAGTATTGACAGTAAACTGAATGGATTCGTTCATACACAGCAGACAGTCGCATGTAGCTCTTATTTGGGTTACAAACAAAAACTGAGCATTAGTGCTCGACAATAAGACAAAAATCTCACACTCATTTAGAAAAAACATTGACCAAGGGAATACATAAATAAAATTAGGTAAACTGTGCTGCCACCACAAATTATGTCTGCAATAACAGACTTCACAAATAAATGGTTTAGCACCTCTAATCGAGTTCACAAAATGTTTCACTAGACAACCATTTCACTGCATTCATTACAGCTTCACTGAATTACAATTTTATTGCTCGCAGAAATCACAGCGTTTGTCTTTAATGTGGCAACCAGATTCATCTTTGTTTCAGAGACTCTGGGATGCCTGGAAGAGATGGGAGATGGCGTGCCCCTATCACACACTCTCTACAGTGAATGGCATGGCCTTGGTGCACACTTGGCGCTTCCAGAGAGATGGTGATGCACCCCGAAAAAAATCATCAAGATGCCTGGCTCTCGCCCCACTCTGCAGCCGAGCCCTTCTGTCTAGCGGAAAGCCCTCCAACAGCCCACTGAGCACGCAAGACATTGGGAGAGGAGTCGTATACATGCACGGAGATGTACTGATGCATCCGACGCGTCCTGTCAGTTGTCGTCGACTTCACGTCAAACACGAGGTGAATGTGACTGATCATTTCTTTCAGGTTTGAATGAAAGAGAAAGCTTAGGAAAGCAATAAATGGAAGCAATCTAAATGGCAGATGAAGGAGGCAAGACATTTCCTACTCCCAGTGACACTGTCTCTCAATCTGCACCCTGTTTTAGTCTGCCAAACACCAAGTCAAATAGTGACACTGAATATGGCAGTGAATTCCAAATCAGTTGTTTAGTTGCCATACTCTTGATAGACTGCACAAATTTTCTTTTTTTACAAGAGTTTTGAGGACAATTCTTGGACACATAGTGTATTAAAACCAATTTGAAATTACTTCAGACTCCCTGAAACATGTACACACACACACGTGCACACACACCAAATATACAATCTTGAAAGCTTACAGATGGGGAAGGGTGACATGGTGCTAACTCGCATCTCAAAAGTGACGCTCGCTTCAGCATCTCACCTGTCCAACACGCTGGATTTCAGAAAGCCATCAGATGTTGCATTTACCGCAACACTGAGCAGTGGAGAGCATCCGATCAGCCAACGTACGCAGCCT
This sequence comes from Thunnus albacares, assembly GCF_914725855.1. Lineage (NCBI taxonomy): Eukaryota > Metazoa > Chordata > Actinopteri > Scombriformes > Scombridae > Thunnus > Thunnus albacares. The sequence continues at coordinate 5,639,928 of NC_058106.1, read as the reverse complement.
GAGTTTCGGTGCACTTACACTTGACAACTCAACAGGACACTTAGTTAAGCTAGAATGAGAATTTGTGACGCCAGAAAAGAAGGTTGATATCTTGTCATTATCTTCTCCCTCATGGCTTTGTTAGTATTTACAGCTAAAATGTTACAGAGGGTGTATCGAATTGGAAGAAGGACTTTTTTTTTTTTTTTTTTCCTCCTGTGGTACTGTGCTGTCGGCTCCCTGATTGTCGGAGTATAAAAATAATCGTCATGGAAATAGATCTCATTGACAACGTGCCATGTTCACACTGTGAGCAGCTTGTGCCTTGTGAACATAATCCAGAAACGTCCTCCAAAAACTTTCCTCCACAAACTTTCAATCCCTCATCCTCTTTTTGCCCTTCTCTCCAAAAAGATGAAACGCGGGGATGCCAGGGAAGACAAAAGACAAAATCCTGTGTTGTCAAGTATCAGCAAAACAGGTAGACATGTGAAGTATGGAGAGCGAGGTGGAGGGGGGTGGGGGGGGCTCAAGGATCAGGAGGCAAAATGAGGAGGGACAAGAGAGGCAGAGAGCACGAGCAGGAAAGGACTGAGATATTGAGAGGGAGGGAGGATTGACCAAAACAGCTTTCCCATCCTCCTCCCGAAAATCCATTCTTCATCTCTGTGTCTAATAGGAAATACCTGATTCTGGCCCTGAGAGTACTGCGCCGGCAGGATTACACCTTACCTGCAAGCCCTGCCAGGAGAGGTGGCATTTGGCCGATCCGTCCCCCCATGAGGGTGGCTTGTGGCTTAGCCTCGACTTAGCTCCATGTCTTAAGACAGAGGATAGGAGGAATGAGGAGGACCACTGGGGAGGAATGTGAGTCTCTCTCTATGAAAGCCCGGGATAAACCTGTGTCCTCTGGAGAGAAGGAGCTAACTTCTGGCAGCTGGCTGGAGGCCCAGGGGTTAAAGATGATACCTTGAAATGTGTCTACACTGACGTCTCCGAAAAAGTCTTAAAAAGAGAATTTTTGTCTACTTGGTTTGTACATTGAGTGAGGCAAAATACTGTTTATTTGTTCACCTAGTTGAAAGGTAGAAGTAGAGTCCAGACATCATTTTTAACGTTCTCAACACATAATAGATCTGTAGGAATCTCCTTGAATAAAGATAATGTTCATATAAAACCCATTCTTGAGATGCCTTCTGATTTAGGAAGATCTAGAATCTCCATGTATGTGCAGGAATCTGAGGCCTAATCTAGGTCTGGGAATGACTCACATGGAGGTTTACGCTTTACATACCAACACCAAGAAGATAAGCATGCACTTGCTAAAACAACCTTATCATCAACATAAACATATGCTCACTGTGTGGGCCGTCGGGCGATGTTAACTTGAGGCTAGATAAAAAAATATAAGGGAGTCGGCAGAGATGACGAGACGGAAGGTTCATTAGAAGAGCTGTAAATGTAAGTGAGGAAGGCATCTCATCAAGCACATGTTCAACACTTGGTCCATAAGGGAGCTATACCTGGGGCTGTCGCATTCGGAAGGTGTTACTCTAATAAGACAACAGTCGCTTTTATTTACAGCGAGCACAAGATGACATGAAACATGCATTAACACATCTTCTGTTGTGCCTTTGGTGAAACAAACACCTTTGTTATTTTGTAAACAAAACATCTAACTAACAGCCCCTTTTGCGAGCTAAAGATACATTCAAATAACATATGCTCTTGACTGGAAAATAAAAAAAAACACAATAGGTGTAAACCGTCTAAATTGCAATTGCGCCGCATCTTGGAAAACAAACACTTTGCTTTGTTACCAAGACAACTGAGACAATGTGATTCCTGGGGCATTGTCAGGACTGCTACTTGCTACATTATGTGTGACAAGCTTAAGAGTAGATCTAGAGGCGTGAATGCACAGATTCAGGCTCCAGCCTATTGCGGATTGAAGATAGTCCGGCAAACCATATTTGCATGTGTAACCTTGCCAAAGAGTTAAGCTCAGCTGGCTAACATTGTCTCTGCGCTTCCAAAACCCTGGTTTGAAGTCAGCACTGATGTATAAGACTGTATAATGCTTGCTGCGATTTGACAGTTTGTGTTACTGTTACTTCCCATGCTAATGCTTAGCCCAGTGAACAAATGCAGTGCCATTCGGTTAGAGGATATAAATGTGATCAGCCCCAACATTTGTTTTTAATATATCTATCTGGGCAAACACCAAATTCATAATAGAGCCTACAGCCCATATCCTCCTTTTTCCTCTTTCTCTCTTTGCCTTCCATGGCGACAAAATGAATTCAGCTCTGAACCTAATTAATCCACAAAGGTTTCATGTCTTAATCCCCAAAGTCAAGGGGGTTATTGTCCTCACAAATGAGGTCAGTGTTCCTCCCAGTGGAAATAAGGGGAAGAAGGAGCAAAACACAGAGAGTAAAGGGAGGGACCACGGATGCTTACAGAGTGGCTTTCTTTCTCTGCGGATGTCCTGGTGAATAGAGGTGTGATATGGTGGCAAGAGGCCCTGCAAACAGGGACTGCAGTTGCCTGCTATCTGTGCAGGGATGTCTACAAGCATGGAGGTGTCATGAAGTGAGAAGCACTGAATGGTTAACACCCCATAAAGAAAGGCAGAAGATAGAAACATAAACGGAGCACTGCAATAAATGGCACAGCATGACAGCAGTGGGAGAGGGAAAATTAAACGCCTGCCAATCTCCAGCACACAGACCTTTTGAACCAGGTGGATAAGAAGGCTGGTTCTGATGGTAATTGTCACTAAGGCAAGTCACTGTCAAACTCCGAGGCGAAGAAGCATCATCCAAGTGTGACAGGACGATAGCCATGATACAGCCCTCCGTCTGGTAGGATGACAAGGGGGGATGTGACACACATGGCCACACCATGCTGCCTGACGCACAGTCACCACCAGCGGCCCACACAGGGTCTCTGTGGGGAACAAACCCTGGGAATAGCCACGAGCCGGCCAAATGCTCGTCCAGCATCGGCACACTTGGGGTGCATTGCGGGGCCCCGTCTCTGTGGACCCAATGGCAGCCAGGGAAAGCGTGGACGATTGACCACGATAGTCCACATCTATACTCATTTAGACCATCCTGATGAGAGCTTTCCAGAGATCTTTTGAGTCATCCAATCAAGGCTTGGCTCAAAGCACAGGGGTGGGGGTTGCTGGCCAATGAGAACTTGGTTAAACGGAGGGTCAGCCAATAGCAAGCATGTTGAGGGGAGGGTCGGCCAAGATGGAGGCTAGCTAGAAGAATAAAGTCCAAGATGAGGCAATCAACAGCTTGGTGAAATCTGTTGCAGTCAAAAGTGCGGCCACTGGACTGTATACAGCAGGCATGGCGGATGAGTGTAGGCCTGACGCCTAGAGAACAACGAGCTGAGCAAGAATGTTCAAATAGTCCGTATTATCTTATATTAATAAGGCACTGCTGTGATAATATGTCACCGTCTGCAGCTGTTGTAAAGACGATCATTAACTGTAGTCACAATCTGTGGAATATACTGTATCCTGTCTACAAAGGATCTACTAAAGCATGTTAGGCAAAAGCTTACTTCCCACAAAGTGCTTGCTTTCTGGTGACGGATGATGTGGCGACACACAATGTCATGCATACATAAAAAGCATCAGCAGAAAAACCTGTGCTGTTTTTGATCACTGATAATTACTGTATCTGCACTCCAAGAAGGAGTAAACAAAGTGAGAAGTTTGAGAATGGGGGAGAAAAAAGAGAAGGAAGGTGGTGGTGGTGGTGGTGGTGGTGGTTGGGGGGGGTGGTGCACAGCTTTGTAGCAGACGTTCTAATTTCCAACTTCTCTGCGACTGGTGGAATAAAAAGAGGTTTACATTGTCATCTCCCCACCGCTGAGTTTGAAATATGAGTTTAAACTGACAGAGGGAATTAAAATCTGTAAACGCCACTTTTTTTGATGCCTAATTTGAAAATCAGCTGTCAGAGTTGGTGTTTGTTGATTTTTATCAACTCAAGGGTTATTACATTTCAAGAATGTGACAATTAAAAATCCCTCAATCATTCCCATGAGCTTTCTATAACCATGCCAACTTGAAAAGTGATATAAAGTGATGTGACAAAAGCAGATGAAACCCCCAATTGAAATGTTGAACCTCATCTGGTAGCATGGGGTTAAAATATAAATGGGCAATTTTGTTCTGTTTCTCAGTTACAGTGTGCTGTGTACTCAACACAAATATCAGATCATGCAGGGAAATGACTTTCTTGTCTGCGCACAAGGCTTCTTTCAGTTAAACCAAAGTGCACACACTCATGTGGGCATCAGAAGTGCCCTTTCCCATGACTGCGTTTAAGTACAAATGATATAGATCTGAGGGTCAGAAGCAGGTCTACGAAGCTCACTGCTGCAACAGACACAATTGGATAATAATGGAGACATAGACACCGGCTGGTTAAAAAACTCACTTGACTTCAAGATTGTGAAAGCAAGGGGTTACTGAGCTGTTTTTGTTTCTCCTTTTTCCCTCACTCTTTTCTTTTTCCCCCCCCGCTCTCTCTCTCCACATTGCCGCCGCCTGCATGCCTCCCCTTCATCTCAGAGGATATATAGAGGAGAAAAAGATTTAAAAGGACTGGAAAAAAGCTCAATTGTTTATTGATTTTATAATAGGCTTAGTGCAAGAGAAATAAAGTGGGGGGCTGGTGGGGCGGCATGGTCAACCAGAGGCGATGGCGTGACAAACACGGGGCTTATGCGCAGGTAACAGCGGCTTGAGTCCAAATGCCAGGATATTGGCTTGAGCTCTTTTTTGTTTTTCCAAATGCCCGTTCGTGGCATTGTTATCCTGCTTTTAAACCAGTGTAGACATAATCGCTGCTCTCACAAACAGGGCACGGCCTTATGGGTTTGAAAGTGTGTGTTTGTGGGAAGGAGAAGGCGGGGTGGGTGGGGGGGGGCACTTCAGAATGAAATAGGATGAAATAGCTCTGTAAATAGAGTCGCATAGGTCGAGACAACCGAATTTGAAAAAAGGAAAGGAGTGAATCAGTGATGGTTAAATTTTGTCTTTTGGTGGGGAAAAAAAGGAAACTCAATTTTATGAAGTTTATGTTAAGAAAAGATTTGATATGTAAAGAAAAAAAAAAGATGAAATAAAAGAGCTGAGAATTCTTCGAACAGGCTTTTCATGAGCATGTACAAGAGAGTGTGTATGTGTCTGCCGGAGCATGCATGGGTGTGTGTAGGGTCTGATATATGGATGATAACACTAATTAGCTCGTTTTGTTTGGGGCACAACACTCATTAAAAACCCAGTGGGGCCATTAAAGTTACCGTCCCTCCAAACCATTGCTGCCGCCATATCCATCTAGGCTGCTATCTCACCCAGCTCTCCCTGTTTTTAATGGCCTCTGCTTCAGGTTGTTGGGTTGAGCAAAGATTTGTGGGACTTGGATCACTCCCCTTCTCCCCTCTTACCCCCCCCCCCCCCCGTCCATATCTCTCCATTTCTATTTAAATCTCTCTACGCTTCTCCTTCTCACGCTGTCTTACTCTCTCCGTGTCACTCACTTTCGCTCTCTCTTTGTGTCTATCTACCTTGCTCTCCCACTCATACCAATTATTACATACACTACCTCCACTCCAGGCTACATGCTCCATCCATACACTAATAGCTGTTTGCTGAAAAGAAACCGGGGAGGGAATTTACACTCTTCAGTCCCAACAAGGAGGGGGCGACGGTTGTTTCCAAGCTTTACACAGCAATGTCGGCGTAATACCGACAAACCTCCCCGTGATTCAGTGCGGCTTGCCATGCCATAAGGCGCCCGTTACTCTGCAGCGGGAGAGACTGGAGGCACAGGCCTGCCAGGATTAGATGAGCAGGTGTAGCGTCCCGCTAACAGATACAGCACAAAGCCATATTCAAGCCCGTTCTCTCTGGGACTAGCTGTGCTAAAGCTAACAGCTTCTGCTCAACTAAAAGGAGGGTTCAAGTCAATCCACTGCACATATTACTGTTGTGATAATGTTTCAGATGGGACAAGAGCAGGGTCTAGAGGGTCTGTCTGGTTTTGAAAATATATCACAGTCTATATGCTATTATGTCAGTTTGAATCATTAGTTCCACTGCTGAAAAAGAACAGTTGTGTATTTTTCTTATTCTTAACAATTGCTATGAACAATGAATTTATCTCCCTACTGTATCAAGTATCGTCTGTTTATCGAAAGCCTGATTTATATCATCCCTCTCTGTTATAGAGCTCCGTTGCTGTCCATAAACTATTAAAAACACATCAATGTGCCACACAGTTGCTATGGGTGACTTCTTCCTTTATTACCATGAACATATTGTAGTCAGTAACATCCACCCACCTTGGAGACAAGTTCCTCAAGCTAAATTTGGGCACTGCTCAGGAGGTGATACATTTGCAAGTGCCAGGTTGTTTCAGGGGTTGTTAGTAGTGCTGCCAATTGTGTTTGGTCAAGTAGATACATCGTCACATCACAACAAGGATGACTGCAACAACAGTGACCACCTTATTACTACTGCGCCTCTATTGACCAGGAAAACCAACACTCTTATTTTTTGGCAGAAATGGGAAACAACACCGAGTGCAGGGAATTTAAAAAAAAAAAGATGCTGCCATAAATACTCACCAGCACAACAAAATGTGTAGTAATCTGTGGCTGAAAATAGTTCCCACACATGCACTATTTACTCCTGTTTGAGTGATGTTTGCTAAATATTACAGTGCCCAGCTGTAGGAAATGAGTGCACCTTTCAAAAAAAACAAAAAAAACAAAACACTTTATAGTTGTGACCAGTTCTTAAAGATTTATGTCTTCAGTAGGAACCAATTAGAGATGGGAGGTTAGCCCTCCGCTAACTTGAATGGGAAAAATACTTTAATCTTCTGGACTTTCCAAATGTGATCAGAATGAATAGATCAAATTCTGAGTCATTAAACAGGGGTTGTGACGCTCAAAAAAATGTATCCACCGTTTTACAGCTGCTCCTTTTCCCATGATTGTGCATTCACTTGCATCGGTGAATTAATGAGTTCCACCCACTCCCACTGATTCACACGATTAGGCCACCGGATGTTGATGGAACGAAAAAGGTGGAACTCAACTGCAAGGGCAGTGCAGCACCCGGACAGTCTACAGCGCGCACAAGCTAGAGTTATCTTGTAATACATCTTCACAAAAGGCAGCGGTGCCAAGCATATTTTGATTTAATGACTAAATAATTACCTTTGTGAGACAACTCAGTCACTCAGAGACAAACTCTAGCAGTAACAAATGAGACCAGCTGACCAACACACACTTCATTTACACAACTTAAACCAACTCTGAGATGAAGAAAATGACTCTTATACAAAATATTGGTGAGAAATAATCATATTGATTTACAATTATTTCCTGTCATTGTGCTTAAAGGACTTGAACCGCAGTCAGTACCACATATGATAAGAATGGTATCCGTAGCAACACAGTCTGCTAATCAGAAATTACAGACTGAAATTACAGGCATGATTGATCAGTCAAAATCCAGTAGTAGTAAACTACTAAAAAGGGACAAATTAAAATTCATGGACGGTTACTGACTGTGGCATGGAAGTTGTGGGTGAGTGAGTGATTCGTGCTGCCTGACTTAGACCTTCAGCTCCAGGCAGGCAGAGCTAATACTGTGTTGAAACAAGTGCCAAAGTGGTTGTTTTTCTCACAGGGCTAGGATAATGTAGTAATTAACTTGCTACATTTCCACAAATACAGCTAATATAAAAATTGCACAATAGTGACATGTCGTCTCGCCTCATCTTCACAGTTCGCACTAGCTAGCTAGCGTGTAGGAGGGGCCAGTCAGTGCACGAGTTAGTGGAGTGCAGGTCTAGTCACTCTCGAGTCAGTAAAGAGTTGTTTGTTTCGAACGATTCGTTCACATCATTAGAATCAATGGATTTGGTGCCCAGAACCGTAGACACAGTAGAGAAGTCAACAAGTATCGAGATGTGGGCTAATTAATGTTTGTTTTGGTATCGGAATTTGTTAAGATAAATATAGAATACCATCAGCTTTTAGAATCGACCTAAGCAGGCCTTTCCACATACTTGCCTGTAACCTGTATTCAGTTGCTTAGTAAAGCTCCATAACACCACAAACACATACTCCAAGTGCCTGGTCATATCCCATATACCCCCTTTTGCCATGTTGTTGAAAGGCAAGCCTGAAAATATCCTTGGTCTCAGGTCTGGATATTAAGAGTGTTGATTAGATATATGAGTTTGCCATTTGCCCACGGAGCGTGGAGTTCTCTCCGACAGAACTGGGGACCATATGGCTGGTGAGAGATTTCCCCCCTCTCTTCCTCTTCGCGCAGCCTGACAGCTGGATGGCTGCTAACTGGGGACGAGGAGGCTTGGCAGCTGCAGCTGAGAGCAACGCTTTGATGCCGCTCACCCTTTTTCACTTCTCTCTCTCTTCCTCCTCCTCTCTCTCTCTCTCTCTCTCTTCCTCCTCCTCCTCTCTCTCTCTCACACACACACACACACACTCAGAAGAACCCACATGCCCACTACTAACCAGTAAACTTATGTAAACTTTCTACAGGTTGGACCAGAGAGACAACAGGAGGTGGAACTGAGCATAGAAAGTCATTGCTGAATTTTGCAGGTGTTTTCATAGATTCAATCAATTTCATCTGATTCAGTTTCCCTTTACTTGAAATGTTTACAACTAGTTTTGGTTGTTTCATCAGTTTAAACAACTCAACAACTTTTGGAGGAATGAGGTTTTTAATTGCCTCTCTTTATATTACAATTAGGACAAAGGATGAAAAATATATATTTTTTTGCTTTCCAAGATGTGTGAATCTGCCGTCGAAAAGATGACATTGTGAGGGACGGAAGGAGGGAGGGCACCCATGGGTGAGAGGTGGTGGTGGTGGTGTTGGGGGGTTGCGGTAAGGTGGAGTAGAGAAGAGGAGGAAGAGGAGGAGGGTGAAAAGGCCTCTGGGAACACATTAAGATGTACAGCTGGCAAGTACAAAAAAAGTCAGAGATTTTTGATTTTCTGCGTCTCCACTCATGTTGTTCTGTTTTTTGTTGTTTTTTTTTTTTTTTTTCCTTTTTGTACTTTGACTCAAAGGAATCTTTCATCATTTCTTAAACAAAAAAAAGAAAGACTCCTTTGGATGTTTAGATGCAGATACCTGGATGCTTTGTGCAATATGAAAGAAATCTCCATTCTTTCGAATAAAAGTGTAACAGCAGGCAGGCGTTTTTTGTTATTTGGGGTTTTTTTATCTTAAATCTCATTTGCACCATGTTTTAGCACATTTATCTTTAATGAAAATTACTTTAAATACAGAGTATATGATGTTTTTAATTGAGTTCACTCTAGACAATAATGTCTCTCTTTAAAAGGAAGAGAATTTCTTTGTACATTAACCATTATACCAACTTTTCTCTGCACTCCTGCAACTCTGATGACAAAACCATCAGCTTATGCTCAGTCCTGCACAAAAGGGTAAAATGCAACAGTACATGTTACTGTAAACCTCCAGTTAGAGTCCACGGATGTTATTCAAAATGTCAGTATACAGTAGGTTCAGTGAGCCTTTCCTTTAAAACTCATTTTCAACGATGCTTATCCTCCCTTCTTCTACGTTCACTCTGTTCTCCACTTTCAAAGGCACCATCTTTAAAGCACCATCTCTTGGACTATTATATCAGATGATCTCCCTCTCTGTTTCTATCTATCCTTCCTTCCTCTTTTACTCTTTTCATGCTCCCTCTTGTGTTCAGGCGCCGCCTGATCCTAGCCTGCCCACTCCTCTGTACCGCTTGCCCCCATGCCCTTCTCCATTTTTTCCCCCTCCTCCTCCTCCTCCTCCTCCTCCCTCACTTCCTCCTCCCCTCACTCATTTTGCCTTTACTGTATCCCCCCCACCCTTGCACTATATCCATCTCACTCTCTCCTCCTTTCTTTCCACCAGCCAGCTCCTCCCATGCCTCCTCTTGCTGAAGGCCCCCTGTTGCTGCCTGCTATCAACCAGCTCTGAACTGGTGAATATGGTGCAGGAAGGGGGAGCAGGGAGAGAGAAGAGAGGAGAGGAGAGGAGAGGAGAGGAGAGGAGAGGAGAGGAGAGGAGAGGAGAGGAGAGGAGAGGAGAGGAGAGGAGAGGAGAGGAGAGATGTATAAGAGCATGAGGACAGAGGAGAGAGGAGAGCGGAGTTTGGCTGGAGCCAAGAGGAGAGCAGCTGGGCACGGCTAACAGGGAATGATAATGACCTCAGAAATCTGCTGTTCGCTCTACAACAATAGGGTGCTCAGTCGCCTGGAAAATTGTGTTCATCAGCTAGCTCTGCTCACTTACTAATTGACATTGCCAAATATTTTAAGAACAATTGGAATGTGGCAGGGGGAGAGAGTGAAAAAAAACGAAAGCTCAGAGATCTTAATCCCTGGACTTAATTCCTCTCTCACTTTTCCACCCGTTTTGCTTCTCTCTTTCTCTCTCTCTCTCTCTCTCTCTCTCCCTCTCTCTCTCTGTCTCCCTCTCTCCCTCTCTCTCTCTCTTTGTGATGAGGAGATAGCTACAACTAAGAAAGAAGCACATTTTTCATGTCGCTTTCTGCTCTCATGTCAGCACCCTGATGTTGACACAAAAGGCTTTTTATGTGACCTGTCAATGGGGTTAAGAAGAGGAGATTGAGAGGGGGAGGAGGAGGAGGGAGGGCGGCAAAATTAGAGTATGACGGAGCGAGGGGGAGAGAAAGAGAGAACAAGAGAATGAGGGAGAGGAAAAAAAGAACAAGAGATTCCTCAGTCATGGTATCACATGTCTGGCCCTCCATTTTTAATGAGGCAAAGGTCAATGTATTCTCTTGCTCTTTCACGCACAGGAGGAACCCCAATCATGCCCAAGTTAACTTGTTCAAACAAACCCCCCCCTCCACTCCCTCCCCACCCTCCATCACCCACTCCACACAACCACCCCCGCCGCCCAGCCCAGCCCGGCCCGGCCACCTACCATCCAGTGCCATCCATTTGCATTCCCTGACCGAGAGCCCTGCCTCATTTCACAGGAATCCTGCATTGACGGAGTCAGACAGCTGTCACCAGACAGAGAAAGGGAACTTGGCGTTCACCCTCTTTCAGCTTCGCCCTCCCCTCCATCCCTCCAACCCTCTGTTAAGCACACACATAAACAATCAAAAGAAGAGAAACTGTTTAGCTAGTGTAGAGTTTCGCTCGGTAGTTTCGACTGAAGGAAGAACAAACGCTTGTTTAGCCCCGGATGTGTGCATTTATATGTGCATCGTGGGGTTGAGGCTGGGTAAACACACTCCCCAACATTAGCACAAGTTGTGACTGTGATGTTAATTTATGTCTTTCTTTCTCTGTCACTTTTCTTTTTTTTTTTTTTTTAAGGCTTTCCTCCGTCACTTTTGAGTCTCTTCTCCGGCATGTTCAATCGACTTTAAGTTTCTCCTGCATTTCAAAACTGTAGTAAGGAGTCACGAGTCACCTTCGCTCTCTCTATTCTTGCTCAGTTTTAGCAATGACACCGGAGAAGATAGCTTGTTGATGTATTAAGAATATTAATATGCAAACAGTCTACCTGACGGAGTAAGGCAGCCTTCTGTTATGGAAAGATAAATATTATGTTTTAATTATAAAAACATAAAACAGAAATGGGGAAGACAGAAGTAGATGGAGGGTGTGTGTGTGTGTGCGTGCATGTGCGTGTGTGTGTGTGTGTGTGTGTGTGTGCCAAGGAAGCTTGTTCCAGGAGAAAGGTAAGCTATGTTTTGGCAAAGATTTGGAGTTGAAAAGAGTGGATGGCATAATGCGATGCTGTTTACTGAGGAATGTGATGCCCTGTCATCTCTCTCTTTTTCTCACTCCACTCAGTCTCTCCCTTCTGGATTGCCTGTGTCATTTTTTCATCGCCTCTCCTTCACTCTCTCAACAGTCCATTTTTTCCTTTTTTTTTTCTCTCCCTGTCCTGGCTTCATAACCAAGCGGGGAATCCTAACGTGATCATTAAGACATAAAACGGACTGATAAATGTTTCATAAGGACAAGGCTAGCCACTGATAGCCACCCAGGAATACTGAGGCGCAAACCCAGGCTCGCAGTCCTTCCCTCGATCAAACACACTCGTTCGGAATACAATTGGAATTTTAAAATATCTAAAAAGCCTCGGCTAATTCCCACCATGGGTAATATTTACAAATTGAGTCTGAGAGACGGGGTTGGAGAGAGAGAGAGAGAGAGAGGGAGAGGGAGAGAGCAAGAAAGGAAGAGAGAAATCAAATGAACTGTGCAAGGAAAAAGAGAAAGAAGAACAGAGAAATAAATTGGCCTTTTATATTGTGCAAGCGTGTACAAAAATACTAAGTCTGCATTTATCCGAGACATGTCAATCAGCGCAGCACACTGACAATTAGTGCGTTTGAATAGAACTTTTATCATTTACCAGACACCAGAGTCCTGACCTACTGTACAAAAATACAGCTCGGGGAATGAATGTGCCTGTAACACAATGACTGTCTATTTAAGTTTGGTGACACATAAAAAATACAGATATGACAGGCCAGACTCCTTCAAATGAGTGGGGGGTAGAAAGCTCAGGTTTTGTAACAACTGAGTTCTCTGATTATAGAGAAAAGAAGAATAGTGTGAGGGGGGAAATAGTAGAGGAACGGATGTCAATTACAAAGAAAAAGTAATTTATGCAGAGGGAAGAGACTGAAAAAAAAAAAAACCGAGAGGCGTAATTCATTATTTTTTAATGCACATAGTTTTACACACACATATATTATGATGTACACACTCTCAGAGGACTGGCCTCATTTCAAAGTGTTGGCTGCAGTGTGAGGTGGCATACAGTAAAGAGGTATATTACTTATTCCAGGAATCATCAGCCACAACAAGTCAGCTCTACCCTGTTTATTCTCTGAGATTTAAGTGAGCAGGTTTTATTGTTCTAGTCTTTGCTCGCAGCATATTTACATTTTACAGAATGTGTTTTTTCTTTTTTTGTTTTATCAGGGACTGGTTAACCCATGAGGGGAAGGGGGGGGCAGGGAAAAAATTGAGCTCTTGGCCACTATTGAGCCCTACCACCCACATTACTCTCACCCTTTTTACCCAGAGACCCAGCAACCACCCAGCATTCCTACACTGGAACACTACCATTCTAGTTTTCTTGGATGGTAATCTAGTTGTGAACATAACTATTGAATTTTTCTCTTGTAATTAAAACTGTAAGGTCAGCTATTGTAATCATCTCTTCTAGAAAACATAGATAGACTAAAGGAATGTTCTCGTTCACACCAGTGAGCATCGCTCGCTCACACCATGAGAAAATGTGGTTAATTAACGGATCTGGCAAGTCGCAAAAAATGTTGATACTTGAGTGTACGAGTAAAATGTTCAGTGACAATGTATTGCATTTCTTCTGCCTAAATATCCGATAACACAATACAATTAAAGTCTGCAGTAACTTGAAGCACAAGACATGATGTGTTTGTTACCATTTAAACAACCAAGATGCTTTTATTGTCTAAACCTAACCACATACAGGACACAGAGATATGAACCCCCGGTCTCTGGTGTCAGCATCCTCCAATTCCAGTGTGCTATATAAATGTAATTCCTCATTTGTTCGAAAAAAAAAACACTGCCTGTGAACATAACCCAGGCAGCGATTACATTTGTCAGTGCAGTGTAATGGGAAAACAAGTAGTGTATAAACCTAATTTCTAGGAGACCAAGTTGGTTGATCACACGTCAAAAACTATCCAGCCTTCCTCCCAAACTGGAGGAATAAGACACGGTTGCACCGCAAAGTGAAAGGATTTGATGGGACTGTTTAACTGTTTAATATCTGTATCTTTGACTCTACCCGCTGATATTTACCTCAGTTGAGACTGCATTCACAGCAGGCCTGCCTTCTGGACATATTTACCAAACTAAAACAAGTTTAATCTACATAGTCACTGTATGTGTACAGCATGCCAAAGCGGATAACTGTCAGTTGATTTTAGTTGTTTGATTAATGTCCAATTTTGTAAGATCATTTAGTTTTAACACCTTTATTCTTTTAGTTTATATTTTTTTTCCCCTCACATATTCCTAAACAAAGTTGTATTTAATTACCACAAGCTAGTTGACACCCTTCAAAAAACACTGGAGGCTATACACATAATGGTAAGCAAAGACATACAAATCTGTCTTTGGTTAAATCTTACAGGATGTCAAAGATTTTCAGAAACAGGATGCAGAAAACTTGGTAGATAAAGCAACTGACCTGACACTGAGTAGTACTTTCATTTTGCTCAGGAAATGTCTTTATATGGAATGTAGTCACAGCCTAATTATCTTTTTGATCTTTCATAGTGAAAGAATATCCTTCCTTAAATGCCTTTGTCATATTGCTAGTATTGATTACTCATTGAATAATATTAACTGATAAAAGTTAGCTGGATTGAGTTTGTCACCATGGGTATTCATAGTAGTCTGGATCTTGGTCAACTCCACTTTATTCCTGTTTTAATGACACAGTAATTACACTGTAACAGTTTGTCTGTATGTGTAATTACGCCCCCATTGTAACGACGCAATTAGATGAATATCCACGCTTTATAACCTAAGGCGTCAAGTCGGCAAATCCAATTTCAATTTGTATGGAGCAAGCATTTTGCCTGCTTGTTTGAGCCGCGGTAAAGACCCAGGGATATGCAGGCTAATCCTCGCCATGTTAAAACGCTGTTCCTCTTAAAAAAAAAAAAAATGTAGACATGAGGGATTCTCTGGAAAGAGAGAAAGAGAAAAAAAGAACCGGGGGAGTATACAGAGTCTTTTACAGCCAGGAGCCAAGAGGTGGGAGTGGGGTTTAGGGGTAGGGGGAAGGTTGCAGAGGTACTTGTAAGGAGGACTTCTGCTGCTTTAGGCCTTGCACGCATGTAGCAAAGCCTGTTTTTTACACATTCAGCTACATTTTGCCTGTACAGTGGCAGCAGAATGGAGAGACGCCATCGTGCAAAATGAGGATTTTCAATGGTGGGTTATTTGCATGTAAGAGCTGCCAAAAGAGGGCCCTGCTTTCCATAGAGCTGCGCCTTTTCAGATTTGTGATGAGTTATATTCAATGTGGTCTACCTGTTGCTCAACCTTTCTACCACAACTACAGCACACAACACCTCCTGTAGTGTTTCTCTAAACATAGTTTCTTTTAGACTTGAGTATTGCAGGAAACAATGATGCTGAAGTGAAGTCAGTCCAAGGATAAGCAAACAAAAAAATAAAAAAATAAAAAAAGATGATGATGATGATGATGATGGGCATAAATGTAATTACTTCTTTGTTTTCTTTAAAGAAATAGTTGTATTGAATAAGAGACATGTTCAAGGTTAGCTGCTGAGCTATGCTGCAATAAGGAAAGGAAGGTCTTTAAAGGACATCTCTGACAGAAGCCTTTGTTTTTCTGCTCTTTTTCTTCCTCACTTCTCTCTTTTTTCACTCATTGCTTTTAAACAAGTGCCGTCTCAAAGACAAAAGCGGTGGAGTTGACCTTCTTTCACAGTTGAGATGTTATTGTTGATTACTATAATTCAAGTTTAACTCAAAATTGCTGTGGGTAGGTGGCGGGGCAGAGGCTCACACATACACAAGCGCAATCGTGCAGGTGCGCACACATACACTTTCATACAGAGAATTACAAGGCCTCCTTTTTTACTCAGTAAAAGCTGAAAGTCTGAGATATTAAGATAAAGACAATAGTACAGTGGCCACATCCTGTTCACTGCGGAAGAGAGTGATATGCACACATACTGTAAAGCATACACCCCACACACACACACACATGCACACACACATGCACACATAACAAACATGCATGCAGAGAAGCATGACACCTTTCTCCACATGAGACTCAGACACTTTTTTTCTCACACATCAAAGCTTCTAATTTGAGAGTCCCTGAGCTCCAAATGTGAATCACATTGTCTAAGTTGTGAAGAAAGACAAGTTTCGCTTCTTCTGATTAAAAAACAGGAAGTAGCAAAACAAGCATATTTAACATTTTTAATGTCAAATCTGTTTACTTCTCGCTTTTTTTTTTTTTTTCTCAGCAGAACTGCATCCCTTTCTATTCAGATCAGTGCTTGCCTAATCATTTTTATTCCTTTCTTCTCTGCAAATCTATTTTCCACCTTTGCCATGCTCTCTAGCAGTAAGCTACAGTTTGACATCCTATTCTGGCGCATATACTCACAAAGCTCTACAATAACAATGGGAGGAGAGCCTTTCAGATATGACAGTGGCAGATTTACAGAAAGCTTCAATAGTCCCACAGTATGAAGCAGCGTAGCCTCTGACTGAGCACCGGTCTAAGGGTGAGATATAACACCTGTACAAAAACCACACACACACACACGCTCACTTAGAAACACTTAGTCAGACAAACACAATAGGAGGCGGTCCAGCAGTTCTCTTGTGCAAACTTGATGATACGCTATCTTAATTTGTTTCTGTACTTACATTTCTATCTTTAATCCTACCTTCCTTCCTCAAAGATGTTGCCCGATGGGGGAGATTTAACCACTGAACTACACTGAATGCATTCCTTTGTGTTTTGCTAACATGTGGTGGTAAATACTATTGGTTTTATTTGTCAAGTATTATTTTAATTTGATTTTTTTTTTTTTTTTTTTTTTTTTTGGGTATACTGCACACTGGATGTTAATACAGTACTTCTAAAGTTGTTGAAACGCCACAAGCTGTACTCATCAGATTCAAAGTGCTTGAGTCAAAAGAGACAGACAGAGAGAGAGATGCAGAGACAGAGGGAGAGAGAGAGAAACTTCCAGCATTAAAATTCAGAAGATAATTACATCCGCTACACCCCCACGCTGTTGAGAAAGTGTTATGTTTAATAGTCTCTATAAAGAAAATAGGTTTTTATCTCGCTCTCATTTTCATTAATTCCTAATTGGGGTGGGGGGTTGTCTGTTATTATTTCTTAGATTAAAATAAACATAGCCTGTCCCATGTTCAAACCCATCACACTACACGGGCATGATAAGGACTTCATGCCTCTGTGAATAAATAAACAATTTCGTCTCCACTGGTGGAATTAAGTTGCTTACAGCCTTAAGCTAAGCCACTCTGATTTATATTTATATTTATTTATATTTTTTCTCAAAAGACTTAAAAGCACATCCCTGCTTTTGCAAATGAAGTTCACCAGTTTTTTTTTTGACCTGCTTTATATGTATATCTTTAATTAGTGTCTTGTTTAGCTTAAACCGACTGATTATCGCATAGTCGTGACCTAATTACCGCGCACGCTTCTTAACTCCGGCATAGTGCCCTGAGGAGCAAGCGAAAGTTACCTTTAAAAACTTGTGTAATCATTAGCAACGAGCCTCCCTTAATCCCACTAAACATACACTTATCTAGCCCCGGCCGGCCTGTGTTTGCTGGGTAAGGAGAGGGGAGGGGTATAGTTGTCTCCAACGTGTTTATTAAAGACATTTATTAATCGCTGTGGTTAAAACGAGTTCGTCCCTATGCTCCCAGTCTTTACTCATGCTCCATAGGGATCTAGGCTGCTAACCTCCAAACATGGATGCAATGGTGAGACAGGTCTCTCCCTGGATTGTGTTCTCTGGAGTCCTCTGTTTGGCTTAATGTGAATGGTAGCAACAACACTGCAGTGTCAAGGGAAATTTCTTACCATGGCCAGCATAAGAACTTAAGAGGAAACGGAATGTACAATGTATAGATTTCTGTCTGTATGTGTGTAAAGTATCCTATACTGTATAAGCAAACATCTTTGAGGGGGTGTGTGATGGATATTTGAACAAAGGCATTAAGTATTTTAGTTATGTGAGGAATGTGTGGCTTTGAGTCTTCAGTGGGTATTTGAGTTATTTTTCTTTCCCTTTTAAAGAGATAGATTTGACACATTGACATACACACATATCTATACACTTAAAGTGATTTTCAGTGGAAACTAAGACAGTAACATTGAATTAAAGAAGGAAACATAATTCCCAAGTGTATGTCATGAGATAAAATTTAGATCCCTTTATCCACGGACTGACCAAAAAATACAAGTGGCTATCACTCATTCTGTCTTTTTTTTTCTTACCTGAAGATGGTGAGGAGGGATGTGGGCTGTCATCCTGGACACTTCCAGTCTGGGAGTGTCCTCCTCCAGCTCCGCTCTCCTCTGTCACATTGGATGATCCAGGGGTGGTGGAGCGGCTGATGGACTGGGATTCGGGGTCACTGGCTGATCCACGGCGTTCGTCCAGACCTTGTTGCTGGATCGCTTCCTCGATGCCTCTCCTGTCTTTGCCGTGGATGCGTGAGTGGACAACCATCTGATGGTAGGTTCTGAAGACTCGGCCACAGTCAGGGCACTCTGAAGGCTTCTCCTTCAGGCTGGAGAGACCGTAGTCAATGTTGGGGCTTCCCAAGCCAGCCAGGCCGCCGGGAGTCTCTACACCACCATGGTGAGACATCAAGTCACGGTGACTGTCAAAGCCTCTTCCATCCTCCTTCATGGACATCGTGGCTCCACTTGCAGCCTTGGATCCCTGCAAGGCCTCAGAGAGCTGCTTATGCTTGGAGCTATCAGTGGAAGTAATCATGGAGTAGTCTTGTTTCTCCTTAGAGAAGGATGCCATGGCACCAGCACCACTCATCTCATCTTCCTGCCCAGGGATTATATGGTGCTGGTGTTGCTGCTGCTCCTTAGGCATGAAAGCCCTGTCCATAGCCATACCACGAGCCATTATCTGCCAGGCTTGGTAGCTATTGAGGGAATCCATCTCTGCCACTTTTGCAGCTGCCTGGAGGCGCTCCATGCAGCTCGACTTGAGTGGTGGCACAAGGTTGAGACAACCCAGGAGTGAGCGCTTCTCATTTTCGCCCAGCCCATGGCCCATACCTGCTGCCATTGGCCCCAACAACTTCCCTAACATCTCCTTTTCCTTCATGGCTATCCCTGCTTTAGCCAACATTTGGTGCTGCTCACTCAGGCCCTGTTTGTCTGGTGAAAGGAAGCCTCCCTGAAGACAGGAGATGTAGCGAGAGTAAAGGTTGGCATGAGCTTCCTGAGCCAGGTTGCTCATGCTGTTGACAGAAGCCATTTCCTGCTCACTGGGCTGGGGTGGCTTGCTCTTAATGGCCAGCTTATTCAGATGCACCTTCATATGATTCTTGAGGAACCACGGTTCCTTGAAGCGGCGGCCACAGATTTGGCAGCAGTGTTCAAAGGAGTCCTTGTGCTTGCGCATGTGGCCCTTGAGGAACCAGGCTTGGCTGAAAACCTGGCCACACACATCACAGCGGAATTCAGTGGCTGGCTGCATACCGCCGGCACCACCAGCACCCTGGCCCTGTGTGTTCTCAGCTGTAATGTGGGCCTTCTCCACATGACTTATCAGATCCTCTTCATGGGAGGCAGCAAACTCGCACAATGTACATTTGTAGGGTTTGTGGAGTATGCGGATGTGGCGGTCCAGCTCCTCACGCTTCTTGAACTTCCCTTTGCAGAAGGTGCAGCGGAAGCCGGTGGTCGGGTTGAGGGACTGTTCATCTTGGGTGCCAGCCGGTTTGGGTGAAGAAGAAGGCTGGGAAATAGTTTCTTGAGTGGCAAGGCTTGAGGGGGGGAGGAGGGCACAGGCAGAGCCTAGTTGCTGCTGTTGGGAGTTAGTGCTGCTGTTGAGGCTCAGATGGGGTGTCTGAGCTGTCTGGAGAAGACCTCCACTCCCTCTCATCTGCTTGTCCCTCAGGATGGCCCTCTCCTCTAGCTCATGGAGCAGCCTGTTCTCCTCACGGACACGGCCGCGCCCCTTACCAAGGTTCCCGAGCTTGTGGGTGCGGAGGTGGATCTTCAAGTTGCCCTTTTGAGCTGCTCGGTGATCACAGTAGGGACACTTGAAGGGCTTCTCTCCTGTGTGTGTGCGCATGTGCAGTGACAGGATGCTGTTAAAACGGAAGCGCTTGCCGCACAATGGGCACGGATACTTCCTGTTCTTGCGGGCGTCGTCTTCAATATCATTCATCTGGGACATGATGCCCAAGTTCTGGCCATTGAGAAACTGCTGCAGGTCAACACGCCCGTTCAACCCACTTAGTGCTCCTGCATCAATGTCTCGGTTGAGTTGATTGGCTAACAGTGCCATCTGACTGCTGATAGGTTGACTGGCCAGGGCTGCGTGGTGGGTCTTCTCATCCAAAGGCGTGGCTGCCTTCTCTTCAGGAATCTGCTGCGGGCGATGTAGGTCAGGAAAGGCGTGTCCTAGCTGGGCAGTAAGCTGGTGAAGTTTTTGACTGATAGGGTAGCGGCCATTTAACACTGCACTGCTCAGATGGGCATCAGCGTCAGGCACCGCTGACGACACACCAAGGCACAAACTAGAGTCCTCCATCCTGTAAAACCAGAGAGAAATGCAAAATGAGACAAATATTCATTTCTACACATTTAAATGCAGAAGGATTTTTTGAATCACTATGAAACATTAGAAAATTATGAAGGTTTTAGAAAGAAAGTGCATTTAAAAAAAGTTCTGTATGCTAAGGTTAGTGATGGTATACTCCTCATGTTTGCTTTCCAGATTATAAATAGAATACTATCCAACCACATGTTCAGAACTAATTTGTTACTTCATTTAGAGAAACAACACCTGTGCTGTGTCACCCAGTAGTGGGAAATAAAATGTATTGTCTTTGATTCACAGAGCACTGTGTGGATTGTCAGCACCAAGGGCCTGGAGAAATGCTGCGACTCCTCAGAACTTTTTCAAAATGTAACACCATTTTGGATGGAATAATTACTCTGT
This sequence comes from Thunnus albacares, assembly GCF_914725855.1. Taxonomy (NCBI): domain Eukaryota; kingdom Metazoa; phylum Chordata; class Actinopteri; order Scombriformes; family Scombridae; genus Thunnus; species Thunnus albacares. The sequence continues at coordinate 5,619,076 of NC_058106.1, read as the reverse complement.
AAACACAGTGAGCAGTGTATAATTAAGCTACTTGTGCCCATCCTATCAGAATTCCTCCAATTACACGCCTTAATGAAACGGAGCAACGGCATTGTCAGGAAGCCACCGCAATACTACAATTATGATATTAACAATAGCACTTAAAACCAAGGGGTTACTCCAGTAAACACAACACTCTTATCTTGGTGCCACGACACTTGTCTTGGCGCAATATTCCATTAAAGAGCCGCACTACATTTGATGTGAATCACTTTGCTCTCCCTCTGCCTCCTTCCAATCCCCCAACCCTCTCTCAGTCTTGTCTTCGTCTCTCTACCTAACTCTTTTACACTTTCCAGGTTAGAGAAAACAACAGTTGGTCATGTTGAAAGAGTTCCCAATTCATCCAAAGTGCTGTTGGTTGTATTTGTTCTATTACCTACTTCATGCCAGAGAATTTTATGCAATTTATACTGCGCTATAAGTGTTTTCATTTCATATGTGTAACATCAGTGAATAAACAAAAAAAAAAAAAAAGAATAACACTGGTTTTAATGCAGATCCATCTGTTCTCCAGATGGAGAGGTATAAACATCTATCTGCACACTTCCTCTGGCTGCTGGCAGGGGTCAAACCCTCAGAAACAATAACCACGGTTCTGCTTTGGTCAACAAAATATTGTATAATATCTCATTAAGCTGATTAGTATGCTGCCTGGTAACAGTGGCAGCCATCGTGCTATAACGCATGATTATAATCATCAAAAAATCCTTTCATGGAGAGGCAGTGTAAGGCACTGGCATTAGGTGAGTTCACTTTTAAGAGAAAGTGGGATCATTTTAGGGAGCTTATGGACTCAGTCTGGCGGTAATGGGGAACACCCACATTAAATATGTTCAATACACACTTTACAGGCATGAAGGGCAACTAAGGTTCCACCACACTGTCTTTCTTTTTGCTCTCTCTCCACCTACAGTATGTTCCTAAGGCATGGAGGACTCTACATTGTGCTTGGCTCATTTGTTTTCTCATTCATTTGAATTTTTCTCTCTCTTTTTCCTTCTCTCTCCCATCAGTAGGAGGTTAGTAGACATAAGGGGTGCCTGTTCTTTTAGCCACTGGCCCCTCCAACACATTGTTGATGGTGGATTCTTATCTTGTGGACATGAATTAGACACTGTGACTGGCTTCCACTTCTGTTTAAAGGAATGTGACAGTTGTGGGCTGCCCTTTGAATTCTCCTTATTTCTCCCCACAAGTATCATAAAGCAATTCAGCTGAATTCATCAAGAACATAATGGGCATGCTATGTTCTGCAGGCTTATGTGTTACAGCGAGACACGCTTCTGTCAAAGCCTACTTAAATTTATGACAGATCTTATGATCGTGTTCTCATGTGGCTTGAATAATGCTACACTCATCGAAGAAATAAAGCATTTTAAAAGCTTACAAATAAAAATTTTTATATATGAGTGAACAAATATATATCAATACTGTATATATGTACATTTATTGTGAGAATAATATTGGAAGAGAACAGCAAGAGAAGATAAAACTTTGTTAGACTCCCTTAAATGTCTTAGGTTTTAAATTGTATTTATGTGACACCCCAGCTTCCATCACCAGGCGTGCTTATATTGGAGAAGACCTTATTTGAATGGGCCCTTTTTTTACAGAGGCGGCTGCCTTTTGGAATAGAAATCTGTGATTTAAACTAGGCTGATGAGCTGTTGCTCATTTGGGGAGATAGCAGCTTGCCCTTTTCTTCAATTTGATTTCTGCCTTTATCTTTAACATATAACAAAGGCAGATAGACAATGGAATAATGTGAAATGAACTGACGAATCCAGTTTGTGTTTTTTATAAACGTATCCTGGCTGACGAGCGTATGCAAATGAGGCACATTAATATGCTCGCCTTGCTCCCGAGTCATTTTATATTTTTTCCCCTGATTAAAAAGGACATTTCTTATGTGACATCCCCCCTCTGCTCATATCAACACACACATGCAAGGGAACTTGAGGGTGGTGTACAAGTAGAAACACGTACACACACACACACACACACACACACACAGGCACACACACACACAGGCAAAGACACGCACTCAAACACAACCCTTTCACTACAGACAACAATTCAATATGCGAATGCCCTCTAAAAGACACGAGGAGTGTGTTGCAACTCACACAGCACTATCAAATGGCTGCCCACAGAAATCACATCAACAACTCTTTCTATTTTGACACCATCCTGACTGTTGCTGTTGCAGATCTCATGCAAAATATCCATCAAATGCACAGAAGACAAGAACTCTACACAATATTAATGTAAAACTATTAAGCTTTCTGAAGATAAAAGACTGAAGTTTGTCATTCTTACCGATTGTATTAAAGGAAGACTTGATGCCACTTTCTCCCTACTACGTCTCACTGTCTCTGCCATGGCTGTGTCGACTTTTACACTCCGTTATGAGCAAACACATGCAACACTCTAGCTGTATACTCGTACAGTATCTATCTACCGTTATTCAAACCTGTACAGCCTTATCATTTCCTGGCATGTACAGCAATGCTGCCTCATTAAAACTATTGGCTCCTATGATACCTCTAAAACCACAAAGACTTCCTTTAGCATTTTCTCACGGAGGTTCAGTTGTTGTCTTTTTAGTTTGTGGTTTAATATTCAGCGAAGCACCACGTGCACTCATAAACACACCAAATCATCCACACATTCATACATGCACACATACACACAGACACAGAAAGTGATTTCACTCGGTTTCTCTTAATGCATTTTCCTCCCTGTTCTTTTTCTCTCCAAGCCTCAGCTTAATTATAAGTATCTGTAACACAATGGAAGTGTATTTCAGTCAGCATTTGAATGTGCTCAGTTCATTTCTGCCTTATCAATATTAGCATGCATCATAAATGCATAAGGGGTTTTATATGTGCTCCTCTCTAATTGTAACCATATAAATTATTGAAGTATATGAAAGACAGTTTCCTTATTAGGAAAAGCTACCTATTATGAATTCATATTGAAACAAACAATCTGAATACAGTACTTCTGGATATACTGTCGGGCCTGTTGTCTGTTGAGTTTTGTCATAAAAGTTTGCTCTGACATTTAAGACAAGAAGGGGGGAAAGTGAAGGATCGAAAAGCCATTAGTTGGACTTTACTTTGTTATTTTGTCATGTATCGACACAAAACCCATCGACTAATCACAATGCAATACCTCATTAAGTCCTAATGAACAAATTCATTGCATTAAACAAATCAATCATTATTCACAATGTGCTGAATTCCATCATATTTGCACCAAATCATTAATGAGACGAAGGGGGGGAGGGGGTGGGGGGGGGTGCAGCAGCAGCAGTCTGATGTTGGAGGGACAATGTGGGTATTTACCATATGTTACATGTACTGAGAGTTGAATGCTAAATATTTAGTGATTGCACAAGCAGCAGGGACACTGCGCTCCATTCAAAAGCTGCAAGTGTGTTTTCAAAGTACAAACGGAACCTCCTCGACATTTCAAAGATCAATTACCTCTGGGTAAAAGTTGGTTTAGTAAGAGCTGGTGCTTTGGTAGGTAGAACAGACCAGATATGAGTTTCTTTCGGGCTTGTGTTTTGTTTCTATTGCAGGTGGTCTTTGCAAGGCATCTAATTAATCCAATAAAAAGCTGCCTTGTTTTCCTTCCTCCCTCTCTCTCCCTCTCGCTCTTTGACTTCACTGCATTATTACTTTCTGTAATGAGGCGAAAACACTCTGAACTGCACATGGAAGACAGTCACACAAGCCCTGCCAGATTCAATCCTAACTCCATCCCATGCCTAGAGCCTCTTGATCAAAACTCATAACTCTGCACTATCAAAAAAAAGATATGAAGCTTCAAAAATGGATTGTTCTATTTTAAAGGGGGTGGGTGAGGAGGGGGGGGTTAGAGTTGCAGACATGGCTAAGATCAGATCTCATTCAATTTTGATTTTAAATATGGGGATGCTTTTTATCTTACAAATGCAGTATGAGCAAACATACGTATTTCTTTCAGGTGAAGATGAAGAAAGTATCCTTCATATGTACATATTTAGATTCACTTATTATCTAGTACCTCTATCCTAAAGGGCTACTTCTTTGGGGAGGTGTTTCCAGCGGCCTAAAAGAGCCAGAACTCTGATTGGCCTTCCCAAAATGCAAGGGGATTGGTCAGCTCCCCTCGAATCTCACACCAACTGCATTCTTATGGACCAATTCTTAGAGGACACCATCTAAACATGACCCTGGATTGACCAAAAAAAACAAATCAAAAGGGCACAAAACTAATTTTTTATATGAACAAAGAACAACCAAGAATTTCAAACTTCTGAATAACATTGAATTAAGATAACGCCCTGCTCCGCTTTAATGCAGAGACAAATAACAGCGAGGGAGGAATGATTTGATGAGAGCACAGACTCAATAGATCAGTGACAAATATGAATGAACAGGAGCCTCTGCCTCTCCCTCTTTCTCTCGCACAATATGTCATTGAGGGCTGTTTAAGAGGTCCTGTCAACAGGTAGTTCAACTTTCAGCTCATCCCCGCTGATCAGTGGGAGCCCTCCTGACAGAAAGAAAAGAAAGACACCGGGAGGGAGCGCGGGAGAGAGAAAGAAAAATGTTGTGGGTCTTTTTATCCGTCCGTCGCTCTGACAGCCTTGCAGGGGATGCCATGGGAGGAAGATCAATGCAGGACAAGCGGATTCCCACAGTTCATTGTTCCGGGCCAGCCAAATCATCTTCCCAAGACGGCCGGGAGCTCAAAGCTTCCCTTTATGATAACCATCCCTGGTATTATTCCCACTATGATGATGATGACCTGCAGATGTCTCTGTCTGTGTGTGTGTGTGCGTGTGTGTGTGCGTGCGTGCGTGTACATCTGTGAGCACCTCTCCCCTCCTGAGTGCGTTACAATAGTGGTCACAGCGGCATGGGCAGACCCCTGCAGCAGCGAATAAAGCAGAGCAATGAGCGCAGGATTAATAGCGCCGAACATTTGTTAAGCAGTCTCTGTTTAGTGAAGTACAGTGACAGGAGCGAGGGCCAAAAAATAAATAAAAATTATAGTAATTGACATGATGATGATAGTGAACGTGCCTCATCGCACTCTTATACACCGCATCAATCCTGCTTGAATACAGCAGAGACTGCAGCTTATTCTGTTGTTACTGTTGGCTGCCACTAAACTGCCACTGACATTAGGATTAAACTGATATTTATCAGTCAGCTGATACTGTCCTTTTGGGAAAGTTAAATATCAACCTGTCAAAGCTGATATTGTTTGTTTTTTTTAAATTAAACTGATTCAGGAGCGCTGAGATGTATAGTTAGCAGTAAAAATGCTGGTAGTGTACATGTTTTAGAAGTTTTTCCACTTCAACTAAAACAGATTTTTGGAAAATATGAATTTATTTCCATGGAAATGCTCAGATTTTTTCTTGTGTTGTTTCATATTTCATTATTTATTTCATCAGTGGAACAAACTGATGGTTAAAAGGCTTTATCTAAGATCATTTACTGCAAATTACCTATAGTTAACATTGTTGCTGATCATTTTCCAACCCATTTCCTTCTACTTCTCAGGAAGTCACTGATTCTAGATATTGAAATCAAAAGGCAAAATCTTAAAAAAAAAAACTTCCTTCAGTTTGATAATATATCAATCAAGATCAAGTCTGTATTTGTTCACATTAAATTTACACCTGCCCCTCATATCTATGTGACAGATATCAACACGGACATGACGCAGTAGAGAGGTTAAGCAAGTTTCAGGTCTGTGCACATCAAAGTCCTCATCGTAGTGAAATGACTGAAAACTCAAAGCTACTTGGAATTAAAAAAAAAAAAAATCAAATTCACACGCAGTGAAAAATCTGAATCACTAGAGTAGAGCCTGGGAAAATGAAAAGTGTAGCTAATGACCACGTACCTGGTGGTTCAACGTGGAGGATTAGTGTGTTGAGATTGACTCCAAGAACTGTTGAACATATTGTTTAATATCTACAACCCCGAATTTGAAGACTCTTGTCGTTTCGTTTTAGAAATGACCTTTGATTGCTCTTTATATCTGCATATCACTTCAATTTGTGGTTGTATATCTGCTGCCACCGTAAATTTGCACTTTCAAAAACCTCAGAATAACGACGCGGCCTCTCAGATCAACGTCTCCACTACGGATCAAATTGTGTCTCTGATGTTTTGTAATGTACCTGTGTGGTTTGCTTTTCTCTCTGTCTGGTGACTGAACTCTTCTTCCTGTCAAATCAGTTAGAAAACTAGGACACCGTAATGCGTGTGTATTAGTGTGTGTGTGTGTGTGTATTAGACAACAAACATGGCAGTCCAGAGCGCTCACGCATGGTTAGCCTGCGGGAAGTAAGAGGCCAGAGAGACAATGACCACAGTGTATCTGTCACGGCTTACATCACTGGTCACCCTCAGCGCTGCATGTGAATGCTGCTAACACGCACACACACACACACATACACACACAGAAATCTGCAGGCCACATTACGGGGGCAGTGCTCCCTGTGTGTCTCTTACAGAGTGACAGCAGCGATGACATGTGAGATTCAAGATTCAGACTAAAACAAAGCCGAGTTCAATCTCTCACTCTGTTTCTCAGGTGGTGGCAGTGAGAAACAGACAAACAGAGAGAAAGTGAAAGTAGTTGAATGTCAATACGGCCTAAATAACAGAATATCAGAAATAATTGCTGTTTTCTTCCGCTCATGCTGGGCCCGTTCTGGTAGAGTTTTGCATAATGACTACAGTGGAGAGGGGGCTGGGTGGAGGTAATGGTGGTGGGTGTGTGGCGGCGGTGGAGGTGGTTGTAAAGAGAGGGGTTGTTGTGACAGGTGCTGAAATCAAACTAGGGAGGCAAGGGAGACAAAGGTTCAATTTACTAAGAGGAGACTTTAATTGTTACACAGCTAATTAAGAGAAGAAGGATCTTTTTTGCACTCTCGACTATTTACTGAGAGGAGTGTGTGCATACATTGAGAGGTAAATTGTGCCTTCAAGCCAAGTGAGCCTATAGTAAAGAGCCTCAGTGCATGTGTGTGTGCATGTGTGTGTGCATGTGTGTGGGTGTGTGGGTGTGTGTGTTTAAAGAAAGGATGGGTTCCTACCTCAACATACAACTCTGCTGTTGGGAGTTTGGGACTTTCGCTTTTTTTTTTTTTATCAACTAAAACAAAAGTCTATGGCTAATTAGCAGCACTCATTACAGGAAGCGAGTCAGGTAATTATTTTACATCACGCTGCCGATAATTGAATGATTCTTCAATGTCTGAATGTCTGTTTGAAAGTATCTCTTTTTCGTCTGCTTCTCTTCCCCCCCCACCACCCCCCTCCTTTACCCCCCCTCCCCCCTTTACACCTTCTTTCTCTTTGTCTTTGAGGGAGATAAGAGAGAGAGACTGGATACAGGTACCGCTGCCATATGCTCTTGAATGAAAAAGCACTTCTGTCGAAGCAAATGGGATTTTTAAATATTGAAACTGCCGCATGTCTTTTTAATATGACCGTGTTAAATCTCTCTTTATTCCATCACTTTGATAAACTCCCCCCTTTCTATCTCTCTCCTCTCCCACTTTCTGTGTCTCTTCTTTTGCGTTAATCTGAAGAGTTTGAAGGGAACTTTAGCTCTCTGAGAAGTAGTTAAACTTATTATGCAACCATGCTGTGTCTTTCTTCTTTTTTTTTTTTTTTTTTTTTTTTTTCTTTAAGCAGCACACTTCCTGTTTAAGAAAGCAAACTAATCTTATCAAAGCCATCAGGAAGCTGAAACTTGAGTGGAAATGCTTGCGATTCTCTGCATATGTTACAATATATCTCAGTGGCATTATAACTGCTATTGTTCTCACGCGCATTTCTAGCGTGACTAGTGAAGAAGAGAAAGAAGAAAAAAAAAAATCACCACACTCTCTTCTTTCACTTCAAAGTCAGATATGTACGGCGAGCTAATGTGGCACTTAATATAAAAAGGAAAGAAAGAGAGAGAGAGAGTGTGAGAGAGCATTATCTACTTTAAGGCCAGGGTGTATTTATTACAGACTAATTGTAGCAGAGGAAGTGCTTTAGAGGGGTGTGCTCTCGGGAGAGAGGGCGGAGGGCCTCGGGGACATAAGAGAGCATGTTTATCTATCAGACTTTATCAGAAAAACACCGTGGCGACTGCTCTTAAGATCAGAGATGGGGTTTTGGGGGGGGGGGGGGGGGGAAGGGGAGGTTGAAAAGGTTTGCAGGAGGAAATAAAAGAAATGAAAGACGGATGAAGAGAGAAAGACTGAGAGAGGAAGAGACATGCCAGTGAGGCAGCGTTTGCGTCGATGCCAGCGCCTCAGCAAAAGGCAGCCGTGATTAAAGCAGGAAGGAGAAGTTGGGTGAAACCTCAGAGGAGCGCTTTTTTTTTTTTTTTTTTTTTTCCTGCAGGCCTCTCTGTGAACCGGACTACAAAACATGCTGTTACACACACACACACACACACACACACACATACACACACATATGTTCAGAGGCACGTATTACTGGTGAGACACTGAGACAGACATACACACCTGGGCACTCGCAATGACAGAAACACGATTCATACATGTGCAAAAAAAATAAATAAATAAATAAATAAATGAAAGCCTGAAGGTGATGTCAAAAGCCTGCCTCTGTGTGTGTGTGTGTGTTTGAGCGCGTGTGAACATTTTGTCCCTCTAACACTCGAGAGATGAGATAAATCTGACAAAGTGGGCACAGTTTGCTGGCCTTCACTTCTAGAAGGAGGGACAGATTAGAATTAAGATTGATGGATCAGATTAGAAGTGAATTATTAAATTGTAAATTAATGTTATGCATCTAGTCAATAGTCACTGAAGGGGCTCACAAGTATGGAAGCTCCAATCTGTGTGTGTGTGTGTGTGTGTGTGCATGTGTGTGTCAGTCTTCAAAAGTATGCTCTGGCCATGTCCCAGGATTCCTTGCATCTGTCTACACCCCGAGCTTCAGTTCATTGCTGCCTGTCCCGGCCAACACTGCTTTTCTCTCATTCTTCTCTGCCCTGCCTGACCTTCAGCATCGTCACTGACTTATCTTCCACAACAAAGGCTACAGTACGCGCACTCATTAAAAAGACACAACACACACACACACATATACACACATATTTGCACGTGTGTGTGTGTGTGCTCTGGCAGGGTGGCAAGTTCATTAAGGCAGTGGATGTTTATAATGAAAAATGACCTCTCTGTACTACACTGGATGAACTTCTCCCTCGAGACACGCACGCACACACACACACACACACACACACACACACACACACACATATCGTCTGTAACTCGCACAACAGAGGATCTCCTGTAACTGTCCCTTTACACACACACACATACACTTAGACTCCTGTTTATGTGGATTATGTTATAATATGCAACGTTGCGGATTGAATGTATAAGAGTATGTAAAACAAACATCAAAATGCTATGCAGGGAAAATATGCTGTATGTTTTCCATCTGATTAGGTGCTAAACTACAGGAATGCATTACTAAAATTCAGAACAGTTCAGCTGTGGCCTTTGGGGAGGAGTGATTTGTATTTATAAGAGGCACAACTGCTGTCATTAGTGTCCAAGAGGCTGCTCGGACCTTGCAACTTTCATTGTTCATGACAGAAATATCTTGACATTTACAGTAGCATTATGAAAATGTCTGACACCGGCGGTCTGGCCAATACAAGCTAGCTGACTAGCCAGCTCAATTTCCCTCAAATTTCCTCTCTCTCTCTCTGTCTCTCTTTTTCCACACATACACACACTCATACAGTGTCTTCTCCATGAGGTTCAGAGCAGCCCCAGGGTGTTGGATGTGGGCAGTGGTGGTAGGTGGAGCTGGGGTGTGGGTGGTTATAATCTGTGTGCCCTCTGCCGTCTCCCATCACCGCAAAAACCCCTCTTCCTTTCTGCCTCACCTCCCTAGCAATCCCCCCCCCCCCCCCCTCCTTCACCTCCGCCACACTCCTCCCATCCCTCTCCATATTTTCTCCCCCTTCATCTGATTAAGTTAACAATGTGGTGTTATTTGCATGCTGATTTCGCAGACCCCCACCCCAACACCACCACCACCACCACCCGCTCCCTCTCTCTCTCCCTCTCTCTCTCTCTCTCTGTCACTCCCTCTGTGTGTGTCTCTCTCTCTCTCCTCAATTCTCTGACAATCAAGAGAGGCAGGATCAGAGTAATGTGATAGCACAGCAGCCAGCCAACGCAATCTGCCTCAAAGACCAGGTGTGCGCAATCCCCCTCCCTCTTAATTCCTGCCCCCATCATTTCTCTTGTTTTTATTCCTGTTATTCTTCTCTTTTCTTCCCTCCCCTAGTTCCTCTTCTTCTTCTTTGTCTCCTCTCATCTATCCCTGGTGTGTTTATAAGGTTGTATTATAATCAAATCTGGAGCGAGGGAGGCCTGTCTTTTTTTATTAATTATAGGCCGCAGCTGATGTGAATGTATTCCGAAAGCATCTTCAAAATAGGTCGGCGGTACAGTTTGCTATTCTTATCACATTTAAATGTCAACACGGTGCAAAGCCCTACAAATTAGTTCAGGCAGGCTTCAACCCCCATTTAACATTTAAAACGCCATTCTGTAGGGCTCAAAGAGCGATTTAAATCAGTTTACACACACACATATATATATTTATATATATATATATAAATATATATATGTATATACAGAGATAGCGCTTCGTCTTTCAAACTTCTCATTTCAACACAGACATTTAACTGCCAACCTTTGCCTGAGAGAATTCAGTGCACCATCGAGAGGAAAGGGGGAGGGAGAAAAAAAAGCAGGATGAGAGAACAAAAAAGAGATATAAAGCAACAGAAACAATGCATTAGCTTTCATGAATAATAAATCTGCCCGTTGTTCCGTGCAAAAAAGATCCAGGTTTTGAGCATCTCCGCATAAATCCACTGTCCGAATGAATAAATCAGAACGGGGGGACATTTTCTTGAGCTCTAGCCTATCACTGGTAAATAACAACAATGAATTTGAAACACATCTGTTCATATGCAGTGCCAGCTAGCCCCTATAGAGCAGCACGAGACAATAGAAGCCTAGCACTGTTGTTCTACATATTGGTGGCTGGGCATACCTAATAGAGTTTACCCATCTTACACACACACATACACACACACACACACAGATAGAGAGAGAGAGAGACAGATCTATTGATACAAACAAACATAATCAACAGATAGGAATCACGTACAATCCACCATAAAACAGTTGGCATTAGTATCCTGGACAAAAACACAACTGTATTATCCCTCTTTCAATAGGAAATCTGAGATGGCTTGCTATGAATTAAAAGCTTGATCCCTCAAACATGACAGCTGGACATAATTGAAGGAATACAATATTAGTGAAGTTAAGAACCATGGTTTCAATCCCGGGATCAAAAAATTCTCCAAACTTTTCTAAAAGAACTCACAGCACCTGTTGAGTTCTAACTATTAAATATCATTACAAGAAATCTTCACGCCAACGCTTGGTTTGATTCATTTACATTCATTACTCTGATGGCATCATATGACCACATCCTCTGAGATAAAGTACAGCGTAACTCATGATGAACATAAACTTACAAACTTATCACCAGGCAATACCTTAATGTCAGTTCATCAGGTTACGTTCAATAAAAGGTTTTCATTTATATTCAATTGTTTTAATGAAATATAAATGTATAAATATCCATGTAAAGCAACTTCAGTATGGTTAAAGTTAAACACTTGGTTAATGTTGGGGAAAGATTGTTTTTATGGTTCCAGAAAAAGCCAACATTGACTGTTGGACTGTGACAGAATGTGAACTCCAGTCTCTGGCATAAAACTCAGATGCAACATGCCCATTTGCCAACTAATCTCCTCACCCTCACGTTCCGCCTCAACATGAACCAAATGGGTTGTAATACAAACCAGCTAAAGAAACAAATGTTAAGGGGCATAAGGAGGGCAGGAAAAGACAAAATATTTGGTCTGATGGTCAAGTAACAAGAACCAAACTGCGTCTATGTTGAGCGTCAAGCTTCGTTCTTGTGGATGGAGTTTGATGCTCTGTTGTCATGGAGATTGCTCTGCTGGCATCGAATGATAAAGGCACCTACGTGATAACATGGTCATACATGGGGGGGGTTAGACTGTAACCTCTGTCTCTGTTCAAAGATGGTGAATGTGGATGGCCTCCTTGACCTTTCTCACGCAATTCACTTTGACTTGTAACACCTCAAGATCTTTGCTGGTATGTTGAAGAAGACCTTGATCAAACTACTTCCATGTCATTTATTTACAGGCTGTGCTTCACTACCATCCACACGGTGTGAATCTAATTTAACCAAATACAAAAAACAAATGCATACAAGTCAAAATCTCAACTGTGGTTTGAAGAAAAACAAACTCTCAGAGTCATCACTCTCTTACAATGATAGATCCTTCAATGTGATATGATGCCATGAAAAAACAGTGCAATCAAAACCACCAAGTCCAATGCACACTTGCAACCTAAGTGAGTACAGAGTTGCCCTCAAGAAAAGAGTATGAATTGCACACACACACACACACACACACAAATCCAAGTGAGAGCCCCCGAGTCAGAAGGGTTATGACAGGGGAAAAGGGGTGATGTTCAGCCTTGAGGAGATGTTGGCCCTGTCAAGCTGTTTCACGCCATCGAGATGCAGGATCAACTATGAGCTGAGGAGAAACATTCACACACACACATGCACACACACAAACACACAAAGAGCCCCGGAGCAGTAGGCTTGTTATGAGACTTGCTTTGCATCGTTACACTGCTGACCCCAGACGTTCCAATGACTGTATGAATGTCTAGGAGGGACCAAGTCAACCAAACAAAGCAGACAATCACAGATTTAGATAAGATGGAAGATAACAAAACTCCCTCAAGAGACATTCTGAAATTTTAAGAAGCCTAAATGGTGATCCACAACACTAATACACTCCTCTATTGAGTTCAGTCCATTTTACTTATTTATTAGTAAGTCTATCGTTACACTATACATACAAGTTAGTATATATTACGTAGCCTAATATGAGAACAAGAGAAAGTGTAGGGGTCACAGAGAGACTTCAGTATCAGCTTACAATTGCCCTATTACATCAGCATAAGTAACTGAATCCTAAGAGCTAACTAGCTTATAAGAGACCCAATCCCTCTGACTGTCTTTCCTCTACCTCAAGGCTTGGCTATGACTCTTTCCCATCCAGCTCAGAGCAGAATGCTCTATGGGTGTGCCTAATGTGGACTCGCTGAAATGTCAAAGCGTTATATATCCTTTTACGCACAGAGCGGCCCCTAAGGGTTTAATTGACTATGCTGTAAAGTGAGTTTGAGAGCCGCGAGAGAGCACGATGAAGATGAATATGTTTCATTAGAGGGCAAACAGAGCCTGATGGCTAGAATTGGCATTGAGAAAGAGGGAAGAGTCTAATATGGATGAAAAATACATTTGTCCATCCACGATTGAAATGTGCAGGAGTAGCTGTCCATTCCATGGCTAATCACCTTCAGTGAACTTGCCGGGTTAGCAATTCATACTTAACATGTGTTCTTTCCTCTTCTTCTCTTTTTTCTTCTCCCCTGGATGGTCTTTCTCTGAACCAAACAAGGAAGGAACAAGCTTCCAACGACTGCCTGGCGACTTCAAATACTTGTCAAACAAAGAACAGAGCAGAAGACAGAGAGAAGAGAAGGAGCCCCGCTACTATCCTGCGGCCTTCGTTTACCAATTATACTGAGTACCTGCTGACAGGTGGGTTGTCACAGTGTCTGCTTAGCCACCCAACTACCCTCATCTTCCCCCCTTCAAAATCCCATCACTTTCCATGCTGCTATGTTACAGTTTACCACGTGCTGTGGAAAAGGAAGCTCCTCGCACCTCTAGGCAAAAGGAGGAGACAAAAGAAAAGGAGGATAAAGAGGATAAGGTGGAGGAGGAAGAAGATAGTGGAGAGTTTGGCTTCAAGACTCAGGCTTTGATTTGAGAAACAGATAAGAGCGACAAGAAAGATGATGAAAAGGTTGTAAGAGTTCTGGCAAAGACTTGAGGTATCTACTGCTGTCTTGAAAGAATAGTTCAGTAAGACTTCTTGAGGGCCAGTGGTGACACTGTTTCATAGATCCTGCCCATACTTTAACCTTGGCAGGGTGGAAAGCCTCTGCAAAAGCATTTAGATCATGATGGGGCACTGAAGCTTCTGTTTTTGTGATGATACATGGAGCACAGCGGGGCTCTGTGCCATCTAAGTAGCACATTCAGTGGGCATTCAAAGATTTGTTCATGCCTGCAACATTTGGTATTCTGGCAGCTCGCTTAACTGCATAAAGGTTTAAAAGAGGGGCATAAAAGAAAGTAGCTCGATAACAATCAGGCAACAAAGTGCAATTTGGGGGATCTGGTAAAGAACAGATCCTACTTTAAAACTGATTAGTGCTTTTTGTAGATACTTTGGCAAATTTTGACTTTGATAAGAAAACCCCTCAAGCAACTCTCTTAACTCGGGCAACATTTGGTTCAGAGCAACATGCTGGACCAATGTAGTTTTAGGTGCTGTATTTTCATTTGTTGCAATTCTGCACCTCTCAGAAATCAGAGTCCCAGAGGGAGAAGTTTTAGTAGAATATCCACCCTGGACTAGTTTCTGTCTAAAAAATCAGTCTCAGTACTGTGAATGACTTTAATGAAAAGAAAACAGGTAATTTAATTGGTCCTTCTAGACCTAACCGCTTTCAAACTGTAGTTTTACAACATCTGGCCACAAAATTGTCAGTTCCAAAGTTCTGTGAGCCCAAAATGTGAAATACTAATGTACAACAAGACCAGGTCTAAACCTAGTATATGCCTAGACCGTGTATGAAACACTATGGGGCTTTACAAACTTTTTTTTCTTTTACATTTCATCTTTCACGTTTTTACACACTTTGTCTCTCTCTCTCTCTCTCTCTTAGCTTCTCCTCCTGAAACGCTGTAAAGAGGTTTGAAGACAGGGGCTCTCCCCCACGCACACCCTGTACCCCCCCCCTACCCATCTCTTCTCTGTCTTGCCGTCTCAGAAACTCAGCCAGCCAACGAACACGACTGAGACAAAACATAACCATAATGGCTCATTAAAGGGAATGGAGACGACTTAGGCAAACAAAGCAGCCTTCACTGGGCTGTCACCGAAACTCCTGTGATGGTACGTCCAAACTCACGCTGGCGACAAGGAGGCAAAAATGACTTCCTCCCACCGAAATGCGCGGCGGTTTGGAGTGTTTTGACTGGGCTCGACGTGTCTCTATTTGTTCAGTGACAAATCTAATGTGTGCACAGCAGAGTGACAGACTTACCACTGTGCTCTAGAGAGAGAGAGAGAGAGGAAAAGTGTGCGTTCACCCTCTTTTTCTCTGCTTTCTTGGAGACGAGGTGTGACTCGAGCAAAAAATGTCTCACTTCTACAAGGAGTTCTATAGACTTGGATTTTGTGTTAGAATGAAGGTAGGTTAAGGCTAATTGTTTAGCTTAAAGTTTGTCAAGGAAATGGTTTGACAATATGGATAAAGTCACACTCAAATTAGGGTTAGGGTTAAGGGTAGGACTCAATTGAAGTAATTTGTCAAAATTATATAAAGTGCCACAGTAAATTATGTTAAGTCACCACAACAGCTTCAATACTCTTTGGTGTAGATGCTCCAAGGCCTTTATTTAAGCATCTTTGAATACCTCGAAAAACGCTTAATAAATAAAAGTATTTAGTGTTTTGATGATGGCTGATGGAGAGCCCTGTTCCTTGGTGTTCAAATCTCTCAGGTGGGTTGAGATCTTGTGACTGTGAAGGCCACAGCGTATGATTCTATACCTCTAAATTTTGGGTTTTTTTAGTCTTTTTAGTGTGTCTTTGGGAGGAAATGAGGATGAGAGTTCAAGCCCTCCTTTGCGTCACATCCATGAGCCTCTTTGAAAATAAGAGGCTGCTACTCTTACAGCGACTAAGAGTTTCTTTACTGCAGCCAATAAAAGTGTTACAGAGCGCAGACAGAACATTTTCAGAGATAATGGAGGCAGCTGGTGAACACAGGCCTTTATATTCACCCTTTTAACGGCAGAAATATATCGAGAAAGATAAAATAAAGCGATTCTCATACCAAACGTATGACACTGGACAAATGCAAAATGAGTGGCAACTAATCCATCATCAGTAGCACGGTGATTTCTATAAACTTTACGCTGTTGTCTTACACTCTACTGAAGTTCTTAAATTTATTTTTGAACAAGTTTTTTTTTTTTTCTAACCGAAGCTAGTGTGTGCAGCTAATCCCATAGGCCGCCACTGACCCAGCACCTACTGCAGTGAAAGTACAGTCGTATCTGCTTAGCAATCCCTCAGTAATTAAGGAAGGCCCGCACCATGCCTAAACCTCTCCCTGACACAGTGTTGTGTCTGCACTGCATGGAGACAAGGAGTAATAAGAGGCTTAAGGCTCATGTACCTGCCGCTCAGTGTGTGTCTCTGTGTGTGTGTGTGTGTGTGTGTTTCCAGAACAGAGGGACAGAAGATTAAAAAAGTGATCAGAAAAGTAGAATTAACCACCTTTACTGCTTTCTTAATTACTGTGAAGTCCACTTCTGTGTGAGCGCACTATAAATACCCTCCAACTCCCAAGACACCCTGAAAATCCAACTTGTAAATGAACGCATGCACACACACACACATATACACACACACACACACACACACACACACACACATCCTTTTCAGAGAATGACCAAAATCTGAACCCGCCACTTCTCAGAAACTGGGCCAAACCATATGTCCTTCTGCATATTTTGGGATCAGACTAATTCATTTTGATGATAGCATAAAAAATGATATCTTCCAACAAAAAAAAAAAGAGAGAAATTTGAAGACAGCAAGAACAGAAAGAGCTGGTAAGAGACTGAGAGAACAAAAAAAAAAAAAAAGGGAAAGCGAGCACATGCAGGAGGGCTATGGGGAATACATGTGATGAATCCAGGTCTGAGGGGGGAGTTCCAGGAGAGTAAAATAAGGTTGAACCTCAATAGGATCAGCATCCAGGGCAACAATACAATAAAAGTAGAAATTTTTGACAGTGATAAAATGATCTGTAATTAGGACAAACAGCACTAAAAGCAAGTTCAAAAATAATTGTTTTCTCGATGTGGGTTCGGTTTCTGGTTTGTGTGGATTCCCAGGATGGCAGGAGTTAAAAGAGAAAACAAAAAAGCCAAAGAAAAGGAGATGGAAAGACATAGAGGCAGTGTGTTCTTTAAGAGCGAGAACTGAGAAATTTTAATGTTGAGATAATGAATCTAAGAAATAGAGAGAAAAAGCAAGAACGTGACCTCTGCGAGGGTCAACGGTTAAGAGAAAGTAGACAAAGATGTTGCTGTTTAGAACAGCAGGGGGGGAGATGGAAAAAGAAAGAAGAAGAAAAGGAGAGAGAGGGTGAGTGAGTGAGTGACAAAGCAAATTCGAGCCACGAATTGAGCCACAATCCATCACAAGGCGAGGCATAAAAAATCTTAAAAAAAAAAAAAAACAATTTAAAAAACTCTCAACTAGTGTCCCTTAACATATTTATCCCTTCATACAGCTCACCAAAAAGACCTCTATTGTCGTAGCCTTTCATAACGCTCAGGCCTTTAATGGATTCAAGAACTGGCAAACTGGGCTGAAGAAAATCAGTTTGGCTGAGAAAGACAATAAGCAAGGGTGTATGTGAAAAAAAAAGCATAAAACAAAGCAAAGAAAGTGGCTGAGTTTAAACAAAGATACGGCTGAAATTAAAAAGAGGTGCGATAATTTGAGGAGCTCAGTTTTATAAAGGTTGGGCTGCAGGAAATGTAGCCGTGTTGACGCTGTCTGTTTCCCTCCAGAAGTTAAACAGGAATAGCTTATTTATATACTGAATACTGTTCCTATCTGTCCTCTGTGGAAAGACAGTTCCCTCAAAAGTCAGCGTGATCTGTATCATCATAGCAGAATAAATAAATGAATTCAGTTTTTCATAAATACCTAGGTATGATTGTCTAGTCGTTGTTACAGCTAAGGCTAAATGTGAAGTTGTGAAGCAAAGCTTGCACTTTCTGACCAAAGTACAGTTTTAATCTGATTTTGTACTGACTTGAGGATTCATAAACTAATCAGTTGAACTCGTGATGTAACATTAAGCTTAAATTAGTAAAAGTGCAGCAGAAAAATGTGGTGAAAAGCACATGTACTCAGGAAGAATAACTTTGCAGATTAAGATTTTAAATGCAGAACATATAATCAGCTAATAATTTATTATTGTTGCATCGTTATCCATTATTATATTCATACTCTCCAGTATGAAGTAGTTAAAATGATCTCAACATGTTGCTTATATATATTAAATATAATAAAGCAACAGTGATAATAATCAAATAATATATCAAAAATATGTGCTGATCTGCCTGATGAGCAATTTTACTTTTTTGATACTTGAAGAACTGCATGTTGCTGATAATACCTCTGTTCTTATACGTTCAATGCAGGACCCAACATAAGCAAAAGTAGTGCTTTTAAATACTTTAAATTCAAATAGATTATTTTGACATGTGCTGCATTGTTCTTTCCTCCGAATGAATAAACACTGAACCGTTGCTTCAACGCTACTAAAAAATTAAAAAACACTGGGTGGATTTGAAGTGGAGATTCTTATTGTGTCTAATTCAGTCTTCTCTAATCTGAAGTCAGTGCCAGTATGTCAGAAAACATAATATAATTGTCTTTCAGTTGACAAGAACTAAAAATACACAGACAATAGTGCCGAGATGAGCAGAGGCAAAAAAAAAAAAAAAAAAGGAGAGAAATGTTTTGTCCTTCAGCAGTGTTTTCACTCCACTTTCCCACCCCATGCCAGTGACTGCAGAATAAACGGATATGTGAATTAAACCCCATTGTTTTAAAAAGATCTGCTACTAAATTTAACCACTGCTCTTGTTCTGCTTCAGTGTGAAAGAATTTGCCAGTTATGTTTGTGTGTTTTAGTTTTCTTTATCCCTCACCGTCATCTCGGGCTACATACATCTCATATTGTTTGAACAAGTGTGAGTGCTGTGTGTGCATGTGTCAAGGCGAAAGAAAAAAAAAAACACACACACACACACACACATATAGTTCAGCCATGCGATTTTTGCAATTAGAAAAGACACAAAAATAATTATTCTGCAGCGCAGTCAGTCGACATATCCTGAGTCGATGATGCACGGATCACGTGTTTAATAAAAAAGGTTAATCAGTTGTTAATCAGAGGATTAATAACTTGTTATTTTCTTTACAAAACCATTAATATTATGCCATAAATATTTAATGTTGATAGGTCTTTTTTTTTTTTTTTCTTTTTTGGTGGGGAAGAAGGCGTGGGGTTGGGCGGGATATGTGCTTGGTGATGCAGGGCAGAGTGAGCAATATCCAGGCATTAATGTGCATTAATCATGCTTTGGTGAAGACAAATAAATTCATTCATGTTTATTAATACAACCTTGGAGAAAACAATACTCTTTACATTATTCACCAAGTTATTAATAAAGGATTTATGAACAGGAGGACCACAGGACAGAGACTGGGGATCAGGGAGAAAAGAAAGACAGACAACAAAAGGGCAGAAATAAGGGAAAAAGAGAGCAGGAGAGGGAGGTCAGAGTCACAAAGCCAGGAGCGAAAGTTCATTAATGTTTGGGATGGATGGGGCACAACCGTTTAGAGAGGGGATGAAGTGTGTGTATTGCATGTGTGCGTGTCTGTGTCTGTGAAGCAGAGTGAAAGCAGTCCACCACTGGAAAGCTGGGGGTTAAACAGAGATTTTCTGCCCTTACTCTTTTTCTCCTTAACAAATTACCCTGCCCGTTTGCTAATCAAAGCAAAACAAATATTGCTTTTCATTCGCTCCATTTGTTTGAATGAACATACAGACATTCCCAAAATACTCATTCCCAGCTCAAATGTAATTAAATTGTGCCTTTAGTGAAAACATGCAGTGGTACTCCAATTAGTTGTGTTTTTGTCGTCGGGTAAAGATGGAGAATGGCAGTGGGTGCGCCCCAGGCACCTCGGTGTCCCGAAATGGAAGTATGTCTTGGCGGAGGATGCGGGTGAGGTGGGGTGGGGTGGAGGGGGGGGGTGAGGAGGGGGGGGTGGTGTTTGTTAGACAATGTTTGGGTGCACAAGGCTGATTGCAATGACAGAAAAAAGTGTTTGCGGAGTTGGTGGATGTTTTGGTGATATGATCTTTTTTTGTTGATGTTACTCTGTGAGTACGGTATTACTGTCTTGACCAACAGTGATATGTATGTGTTTGAGATCAGGAAGTGTTCTTGTAAACCCGGAAAAAACTGTCCTCACTAGAAAAACAACAGGATGAGTCATTTGTTCAAGTGCCTAAATATGACCTATATAGGGCACTTTTAACCATGAGTATTTTTTTGGCAGGAAATGAGAGGAGAAAGGTCAGCTGATGGCAGGTCAAGAAACCCTCATGAGAATCATATTTGTGCTGTTGATTTATAACAAGTTCGGAGGGAAGTGACAAGACAATGTCATCCTGCACAACTCTGTCGTCATACAAGTACATTGAAATTGGACAATTATATATAACCCAGAATTACATTCAATAACAAAGTTTTTTACACCTAATACTTAAGTTTTATAGTCCTGCTTTCAACGATATCTGCAGATTGCATCTATGGTATGATTAAGGTCAGGAAAAGATTGTGATTATGGCAAATAAACTATGGTTGGGGTTGGGCAAAGACTGTGGTTATAGTTACTGTAATAAAAGGGCAAACATGAACTACAGGTCTTTGATGTGACGCCAGCTCTGGTCTCCCACATTGAAGGTCTAATGTGAAACATGCCTATCCACCACCTCAACATCCACTACATAGTTTTACTATGGACTATCAAAGAAAGGCAAAATGCCAAAAAGGCATTTTTAAGAACAAAAAAAAAAAAGCATAAATAAGAGCTACAAATGACTATGAGCATTTTCTGGAAATTTTCTTTGTTGTTCTATTTGTGCAGGATTTCAGTGATGGTCACCTGTTTTAATGTTGTGTTAATGGTGAGTGGTAGTGAAGATGGCTTTGTCTATCCATCCTCTCATCTCTAAGTTTCTCCCCTCCTCCATCTTAAATGCCTTCTTTCCTTGCTTTTTTTTTTCTTTTCCTTAAGCTCCAAATTGTGTTTTTATTGAAGGCTTATATGGATCGCTCCGCAAAATGTCATCCGTCAAGCTGTCAATGAATCCATCCTTTCATTTAATGATCAGCCTACCTGATATGCATTTTACATGGCTCCATATACCTTTAATGGGAATCAATGGAAAGCAAATAACGCTGGAAGCCAGTAAGCTGCATGTCTGACAGACGGTTGTGGACGCCGGGTTATTTGTCAATACGCACAGCTCTGTTCTTAGCCGTGTGGCTTTGTACTGTATACGCCTGGATGAATGTGGCTGCAGAGGTGGCTCACTGTGGGTTAGAGACTGGCTTACATATGAGTCTGTACAATCCCGCTGCAACATTCTCCCACTTGCCTTGTCTCCATAAACTAAGAGAGAGGAAGAGATTGAGTGAAAGAGACAGAAAGAAAGGAGAGGGTGGAAATGATGAGGGCAGAAAGAGAGAAAGAAAGAAAAGACAATTAATGAAAGAGGAGGAAGAAGAGATGGGGGAGCAGGAGGCTTTAAAAAAAAAAAAGGATGGAGTAAAAAGGGCCAAGAAGGGAGAGAGAAGGGAGGGATAGACGACCATTCGCCGTGGTTTCAGTTAAATACTGATTTCATCATACGGTTGGTGGGGGAGGGTGGGGGGGGGGCACGGGGGGGCTGGCGATGGTGGCTGTGGCTGTGGCAGCTCTAAAACACATAACTTTTTACGAAGTGAAAATCAAATATTAAAAATGACAGGCCTTATAAGTGTGCTGAGTGAGCTCGGGTCACGGAGGAAGGGAGGCGCGGGCGGCTTGTCAGCTACTATCTGTCAGGGCGAATTAGAAACAATCAGGGCCGAGTGAAAGGGAAGGTGATTGTTATTAAGCGGCGGGGCCCTGCGAGCGGGCGCCCCAGATGTGGCCGTGCATATAAAAGAACAGGAAGCCGACAGTTTAATTCAGGAAGCTTGCCGGGGCGAGCGAGCAATGCCACAAAGGAGGAGAGGGAGGCGGTGGGTGTTGGGAGAAGGGGGGGGTGGGGGGTGGGGGGGGGTAGAGGATATGAGGGGGTTGGGGCTTCTTGTCGCTAATATGCTGGAAGTTACTTTGATAACACATTAAGCCTTTTGTGGAATTGTGGAATGACGCACCTCCTTTTTTTTTTTTTTTTTTTTTTTTTTTTACTTTTTCCTCTGCTCATCCATCTCTGTCTATCCCACACAGGGAAGTGGCGGGTCAGCCCATAGAGAGGGCAATAGGAAGAATCAGAATCAGGGGTGGAATCTAGATAAGTCAACCTAAACACACACACGTACAAGAGCGAGGTGTGGAGAGACAGCCAAGTCCATATATCATTTACAACATGATATCCTGGGACGGAGAGAGAAACCCCTGAGCAGATGTATGTGTGTGACTGTGTGTGAGCTCCTGTCTGAGCACCCAACCCCCCTGAACACTGTTTAAATGTTTTTTTTTTCATTTTTTTAAATAATCATCTGACAGTCCCTCCCTGTCTCTCCCTGAGCTGCTATCAATGTTTGGTCCATGCGCTTTTTCTCTCGTGCATGTGGACAAACACACTGATGGACATGGACTCAGTTTTGACTCCTTTGGTAGTCCTCCTACATGTCAAGCTGCACTCCCCCCCCCCCCACCCCCCACACGCCACCAAAACTCCTGAGACAGACATCAACGCCCACAGATCCCTGACAGGGAGATCTGGGGAACGAGTAGGGTGCAGAGGGGGATGCTGGGTAAGGTGGGGGATGTGAAGGAGGGGAGGGGGTGGGGGGGGGACTGGTTGATGTGTACAATATGTTAGTCAGGGGAGGGTGGGGGTATGTGAATGATAGGGAGCGACAGTAATCTGCCAAGAGGCTGCGGAGTGAAAGGCACATTGGCCATTGTGACGCGCTGAAAACCGCAGGAAAAAAAAAAAAAACCTAACTTGATGTCTCAATTGAACTTTTAATTGTTGAATGGATATCAAACAAAGTCTGATCACTTAATTAGGGATAATAAAAACACAAGTACAACCAAAGATGGATTTACTAGAAGCTTTATTCAATTGTATGTGGAGCCAATCACTGCCTGCCTCCGAGACAGAAAGTCAAGTGGATCCATTGCCTCTCAAATAGTTTCACTTAACACCGGTTACGTGAAATCAATGGGTAGAACAGTAGGAAGAAAGAGCAGAAATGAAGGAGGTTGTTAAGATAGTTTCTTTCATATAGTGCCTCTGTCTCTGGAGCAAGAAGGCTTTGATTTCTATTTACTTTGTAGTGAGAGATATCGCAAGAAATTATCCCTCCCCTTAAGAATCACTGATCATCCAATAGGGTGGAATAAAGCAGCCTTGTCACATGCTCTCTCTCTCTCTCTCTCTCTCTCTCTCTCTCTGTCTGTTTCTTCCTCTCTCTCTTGTCGTCTCTATCGAGGTGATCAGTCGAACGCTCCTTGCCTAACACGAGCCGTCTCTGGTTTCCACCTCCCAGGTTTTTCTCTTCGTTGCCGCTGCTGATGTAGCGGAGGTTATAGTGTTAAACACGGAGCTGCTAAACGTTCCCCAAGGTAATAACAGTCAGCGTATGTACAGTACAGTGCTGTACAGCGACGGGAAGTTGCTGCCGAGTGTGGAAGCAATGGAGATGGAGAGAAAGAGGCGGGAAGGGAGGGTGAGAGTGGAAGTAAAGGGAATAAAATAATTATAATAGTGAAATAATAAGCAGACAAAGAGGTGAAAACAGTGAGAAAAGAAGGGTGGAAGACGAGTAATTGCTAAACCAGGGGTATAAATAAGACAATGAGAAGTGATACTGATGCGCTGTTGTGATAGTCCTACCTGCTGGTTGCTGAGTGAACACAGGTGTATGCACTGTGGTTGTGATAACATGGGTGTAAATCCAGCTTTTCCACTACTATTTCATTTCTACGAGACTTTTTGGATAAGTTGTTACCTGGAAAGTAACTGAGATGCTACAAATATCAATTTTACTTATATTTGAATGTGAAAATGTATTCTTGGCTTTCGGGTTAGTGCTTTCACAAAACAATCTTTACTTTCTGGGAGCTTTCAGCTGCATCTCATGGTCTTCATCAGAAGGGAGAGAGTGTGTGTGTGTGTCCCACCCCCAACCAACTGACCTAAATTTGGTTAAAATTCAAAAGTTAAAAGGTAAAATAATCTGTGCCATTTGAAGGCTATATGAAGACTGTAAAAGAGATGTCATATCAAGGAAGAGGCCAAAAGTGGGAAAAAAAGAAGATATGAATGCTGTAACAGGTGGAGTTTGCACCCCTCCAATCGCATCCAATCCAATCCACCCCCACCCCCCCCCACCCCCACCCCCCCCCCCCCCCCCCCCCCTTTTTCTCCAGGAGGCCAAGTTCAGGCCATGTCTAAGATTTCACAACGATTAGCGAGGGAGGGATGAGGAGGGATATAGAGATGTACTAGAGTAGCATAAGCCATTAATCACCAAGGAGGGAGGGAGAGGGAGAGAGGGAGGGATGGAGCAA
This sequence comes from Thunnus albacares, assembly GCF_914725855.1. NCBI lineage: Eukaryota > Metazoa > Chordata > Actinopteri > Scombriformes > Scombridae > Thunnus > Thunnus albacares. The sequence goes on along the minus strand of NC_058106.1, from coordinate 5,594,293 downwards.
TAAAGAGAGAGAGAGAGAGAGAGAGAGAGAGAGAGAGAGAGAGAGAGGACTGTCCTAGCAAAGCTCTGCATGAGACTTGTACTTTTCCTGCATGGACCTCCAGGGGTCTTGTGTTAAACTGCAGTACAGTAGCTCAGTAGCAGTAAAGCAGCTTCCTAATCTCAGGCCTTTGGAAAGAGAGTCTGAGATTCCAGAACAAAACATATACAACAGATACATGTACGGCTTCATCTTATTGCCAACGTCTAAGATATCTCTGTTTGTGCAGTGTATTCTGCAGCTGAATTGCATTTAATCATGTTTAAAATTGAACAGAATGTATGGTTTACATTGCTGAGTATTTCAGTCTGTAATCAAAGCTGGTATTTAAGTTTCTAATCTGGTTAAATGAGAATACTGGAAAATGCTACTCTACATTTACAGTATTTCTTTTGTGCTCCTCATCAGCATGTGACTCCATGTTTACGTATATTGTGCTTCTGAAGTTGAAAAGCTAAGCCTAACTGTTCCGAATCTTTAACTCCAAATGTGGTCTTATTTGTTAGCGTATTGAGTATCATTGTCAACCTGATGTCCTGGTGTTAAAATGTACAGTTTGGCAGGAGTTTGGCTCTAACACGTCATTCCTAAAGATTTGACAGGCCATCTTATAAACACGTAATGTTATGTTATCTATGTTTTTTTTTTTAATGTTCAACCCAAAAGGAAATGTAGAAAGTGTTTATCATTGCCTAGTCTAGTCTTTGCTGATCTAGTGTCTCTATATGCAGGGTTTCCTGTTGACATGACCAAAATAATGGGCGGTCACAGGAAATATTCATATGACCATATCTGATCTGACACCTCTATGGTTACGGTTTGGTTTTTTTTAAGCATGAAAACTACTTGGTTAAGTTTACAAAAAGACTGTGTTCATGGTTTAAAGAAACCAACTTTGACTAGAATGTAAATATAGCTTTGATGAGAAAATCTTATCACTAGTTTCACTTACTCACATTTAGTAGTATGGAATTTCATGTGATAACAGGTGGTTATATGTAGGACTTGGATTAAAATGTACGACAGCCTGTTATCAAGTGGCTAAATGACCTTACTTTGCCACATGACAACACAACAGACAAAACATGTCCACATCAATTCAGCAACTCCATCCACTGAGGAAGGCCATGATATAAGGCTGAAAGCATCAGAAACACAGTGTAAATGGACTTTGCGCTGACAATTTCTTGTCCAACTGCTGTTTCCGAGTTCAAGAATGAGATAAATATTCAAATTTTATCAATAAGGAAAAGATTCTGATGAAAAAATACAAAAATAAGCAGAAAAGAGAATATTAATCAGTTCTGAATCTTGTTTTAGGTGAATATCAGAAGTCATAAAAGTCAGTGCAGAGAGCAGAAAAAGAGGAGTACACATGTTTCCAGCACTTGTACAAGGTATTGTATCAACATCTGTTCAACATTTAGATGTTTGCCTGGCTATAGCACCGCTTGCACATACGCTAAACTTTAAGCCAGACCTATGAGACCCATGAGTAGTAGTAAGTGAAGGAGTTTTGCTGGAAAACAGTTTCCATTCGTGTGCAGTGTGATCATTACTACCAGCCTTGTCATATTGTACTGTGAAGCAGACATATAAGGTGTAGTCAAACTCCCCCATGCTTATTGCTGTGTTGGGAGGCAAGGTGAACCAGGGTGACCATAAAACCAGAATGGCCTTCACTTAGTGTTCCCTGCATCCACCTTTCTCCCCCCCCCCCTCACCCCCCTCCCACCCACCCCCCCACGCCCACACACACACACACACACACACACACACCCATTCCTCTCCTCTTATTTTTTTTTTTTTTTTTTTTTTTTTCTGTACTATGAATAAATTTAGTCTGTCCCGGACATGAAAATGTCAAATACCTAAAATACACCTAGGCTAAATAGCATATTAATTTTTAATGCCTGCTCATCCTATGCTGCTATTCTCATATCAGGCCTGTCTGCCAACAGCTGTTGCTGGCTCTCCGGCTGGGAATTTATCATCCATCTAGCTAAAGGAGGGGAGAGAGGGAGAGAATAAAAAAAGAGATGGGAGACATTGTTCAGAAGACAAGGAAAAGGGGAGGGACAGATCTGTGTTTTCATGGATCCCTACCTCGCATTTATATCACCCACACCTCGCAACTTTTTTTTTTTTTTTTTTTTTCTTTTTTTCTTTTTACTTTGATATACGAGTGGGGATTCAATTACACTAATGCCAAACATAAATTGTTCAAGATTCCTTCCTTTTTTCCCCCCTTTGTGGTGCGTTACGGCGCGAGCTCCTCATACATAAAAGAGAAATAAGGAGTATAGTGGTGACATTGACGCTGGAGGTAGTGACATTGGAGAGAGCGGCAGAGGGAGGCGAGATGCACTGAAGCAATGTGCCAGTGTGGGTGCTGAATGCCACCCATGTGTGTTTTTAGGTGGCATGTGGCGGATGATTATCATAGATTATCACAATCCAGATTGTTACAAGTTCTGTCTGCGCACATAGCAGCAGTGCAATGTAGCTGTGTGACTGTCTGTCTGTGTCTGTGTGTGTGTGTGTGTGTGTGTGTGTGTGGTTTAAGACAGAGTGCCTTTGGGGATAAGACTAAATGGTGAGTGAATGAAGAACAGTTGGAGTGTGTGAGTCTATGTGTGCATGTTGTTCTTTTATCTTTACAGTGCGAGTAGAAAGTATCATACAGGCTTTAGAGAAATGTAGAAAATCCTCAAGTTGGGGACATTTTGCTACAGGGCTAAAGGGAAAGGTAGGAACTGTGTGTGAGCTTACCTTAACACACCAACAGCATACTGGAGTGCAGCCTGTCTGTTAGGATCAAGTGGCCTCTCGCTGTCACTCCTGACTGACTACTGCTTACTGGAATGGCCACCTAGAGGGAGAAACAGAGGAGGGGAAAGATTAGAAGAGGAGGTGATAATGAAATACCTGACCCGAAGAGGCAAAGAGGAAGATGGACAGAGGGGGTTGCAGCATGAAGAAGAAGAAGAAGAAGAAGAGGGTGATAGGTGGAGGAGCAGAAGAAGACAAGGTGGGGGAGGGGGGGTTCGATATCAAGATGGAAATGTAACAAATTCAGCGAACGACGCTGCAGAGGTCAAGGGAACGCAGCCGAAAAAGGTTAAAGATGAAATCAAAGCCGGCGCGCTGCAGTGCCCGGAGGCACAGCTGAAAATCTATCCCTCCAAGGCAAGGCCACCGCTGACGCGAGGCAGACAAGAAGCTAAATACTGCACGCCACTCGGGGATCTTTCATTTTCAACCGATCAATAAGGGCTTATATTTATCAGGGCCTCCGAGCAGCTGCCACGTCTGACAACCTCCACTTCATTTTCGCACTCCTCCTCTGCTCTTTTCTCCTCCTCTTCTTCTTCTTCTTCTCCCGTTCCTCCTCCTCCTCCTCCTCCTCCTCCTCTTCACCCTCGCACGCTAAATTGAGACCCATCGACCATGAAAAGGGGCAGAGACCCTGGATTGCCATTAACCCCCCTTGTGTCACTAGACTGTCTAAAACACACACACACACACACACGCACACACACACACACACACACACACACACACACACACACAAATGCCCCGGAGATACAATTCTGCTAAAGGTCTGTCTCCCCCTTCTTTAAAGAAACATGCCTTATCATTATGGCCTTGGCACAGACACCAGCACCTCTTCATGTCTTTTGTTCCTCAAGCTGCCCATGCCACCCAAGACACACACACACACACACACACACACACACACACACACACACACACACACACACACACACACACACACACACACACACTCCCCCTCCTCACACACACACACACACATACAATCATGGAGCTACACACTCTCTGCCACAACCTGATTTCACTTTTCATCTATTGCATTTTGTAAAAACATCTTCTTTTTGACAAATTTATTTCAAATAACAAAAATGTCAAATCCCAAATTACCACTGTAAATGTGAGGAGCATTATGAGAAGCGGAAGATCGAGTTTAGGGGTCTAAGTTAAAATAACTGGCTGTCTAATCATCTGCACAACAATATTTGCTGTGAGGCATTCTAAATAGATTATCGCTAGTCCATCTGTGTCATCATTGATTTATAAGGCATTAAGCTGCTTGGGGAAGAGATAGGGCCTCGCCTTCTCTGCTGTTAAAGGGGCTTCTTGTCGAAATCAGGGGCACAGCAATAGAACAACTGTGGCACTCGTCTAACCTCCCCTTTAATCGTCAGGCGAGAGGAAGTGAAAATAGGACGGGCGTATCTGGTTTTTTCGAAAAGGGGAAGTATGAATCCAAATTTTCTGCATCTCTTTTTGTTTGGCGATACAAAGAGACTGGGAGGAGGGGAGGAAGTACAGGAAAAAAAAAATACACAGAGAGAAACAAACAGCACACACAAACACACATGCACACATACACACATGCAGAAAAAAAAAAAAAAAAAAACAAGGGACATCATTAACATATGAATGCTATATGCAAATGGTAGGGAGAGAGCAGATGTTGTTGCATTTAATTGACCTATATGTGAATTGCATCCAAACCTTTCAGTGTGTTTTCTGGGCCCACTGAGTACAGTTTTGACTGGCTTTCTAGTACCACTCAACACACCAGCAGCGACTTCAGCAGTGTTTAAACATAAAGACTAAAAATAAAATACAATTGTGTTCTAGGAGGAAGTAGTGTCTTGACTGAAAACTCGAAAATGAGGAGAATCTTTTTAAAACACATCGTGTATTCCTGATTCTTTTTTCTGTCCTTTTCTCATGTCATCACTGACATGAGTGATTGCAATTTTTTGTATTTGAGTAGTTTGTTCAGTAACAGGGAGTGAAAAGTACTCTACTTACTCTACTTAAGCACAGTTCTGAAGTACTTTTGCATCACTTGAGTATTTTCATTTTTGTCCACTTTACACAGGTACTTCTGTTACCTTGTTATACTTTTTCTATCTGCTAAATTCATTGGATATATTTGTTTACTAGTTACTCTGCAGATTTAGATTGTTCATACAACATGTATGATGAACTTACAAAATGTGATCAACATTTAAATAGTTCAAAGTAGCTCCCCCTCAACCAGCTACAATAGAAAAATAAATATAATATTCTAACCTTCTGAATACTTTTACTTTGGATGCTTTTGAGGATAAAATCCCTGAGATTTCAGTCCTGGTTGATTTGGCAACACCGCTGGTTGCTGAAAGTGGCAATTGGGTTTTAATAACACAGATCCCAGCAACTCTGTCTCCTAAAAAATTCAGTTTTTACTAGCTGGTTTTGCTTGATACATTTTGAAGGAAACATAATTGCTGTGTGGGTTTGTCCACAAAGTGCTACATACACAGCACACTCAAAGTGCAGGACCTTGACACCAGAGGCCCTGCTCTGTGTCCTGTGACCTGAGCCTAGTTAAGTTTACTTTGGTTAAGGTTAGAGAGAGAGAGATTGCGATATTCAAACCAAAACCACAATCTTCCCCAAGTGTTTAGCTGTATTCCTGTTTTTGCAGCAGTTTTGCAAATTCATTTAAAAAAAAATCTTTCCATACTCTGTTAATGGACAGCATTGAGTCTGTCTTTCTTACATATTTGCAAATTTGTAGTATATAATGTCATTTTTAGGAAACAGGGATGGGCACAGAGAAAGTGTTTCACTCATATAACAGAGTATTTTTGACATTGTGTTATTAAAACCTTTATTTAAGCACCTGAATATCTGAGTACTTATCCCATGACTCGTAACAGGTTAGGTGGGATGTCAGGCCCAGATACGGAGTGATTTCTCAGCTCTGCTTATATTTAGCTCTATCAAGCCCTTGACTACATTTGATTCAGCAGGTAGAGAGAGAGAGAGAGAGACACTGAGGCAGAGACACACGGAGAGAAAGAGGAGGGAAAGTCACGCATTTTACACTGCAATGTTTGCATGGGTGAGCCATGAAAAACACAGATGCTATTTTCATCTGGGCCTCTGCCTTTCATTTTTCCTCCACTTCTCCCCCCTTCCCTCCCTCCCCCCTCCTCCTCCCTCTTTCTCTCTTTTATTCTCTTACTCTATCCCTCTCTTTCTACCCCCCCACCCCCCCCCCCATCTCTCATTCTTGGGAATGTCATTAAATTGTATTAAATAGCCTTTTGTCCAGGGGGCAAGGACCACCCGATATATGATAATACATTAAGGCCCCAGTGTAGCAGCCACTGAGCCGAAACCATCTTAAGAACAAGCATGGTGTGTGCCATTGTGTCTGTGTGTGTGTGTGTGTGCGCTAAAGAAGTGGATGGCAATGCTTTTAGAAAAAAAAAAGATGGAGAAAGGAGAATGAGGAGAGTTGTGGTAGAGGGATAGAAAGAGTGAGATACAGAGAAAGAGAGGGGAAGGGAGGGAGAGAACGAGGTGGTGTGGCTGCCTGCCTGCGCATGTGGCTCCCTAACAACTGTGACACATACTAATAGAAACATACCTAATAAATTACAAGCTTTCAGGGTCTGGCAAGCTGACATTTTCTCTGTGCGCGGGACAATTTCATATCTGCGGCGCAAAGTCGAGGGGCTGCTGGACCAAATTGCATCACACAGAGATGCCAGAGGATTAGCATAAAAATTAACACTTAAATTTCAGCTTATTGTCAACCCCACTCCTGCACCGGCTGCCTCACAACAATCAATTCCTCTTAGAAATCTGATTAGATTCCATGACGCTTATTATCCCAGTCATGTCTGCCTGCCCCCTCCACTCCCACCACCTCACACACACACACACACACACACACAAACACACACACACTTACACACACAACATTGGCATAGTCAGAGCATTGGCTGCCACGACTGCCCAGACCATTTGTTTAAAAGGAATTACGGAGAAAATAAATCTATAGGTGTGGCATTTCTTTTGACAGACGATGCCTCTTTCTCTTGTCTTGATGTTTATCTTTGTGTCTTTAGCCTGCACAGAAATGCGAGCAGACATGTTGACATTCTATTTTGTGAGTCAAGTTCATTTTAACTGTCTCGAATGCATTGTTGCAGCGATGGTCAACCACAAAATATGAGTGGTTATTATTCTCCATTTTCCTTCCTTTCAGCAAGAAAAATGAACATTAAATTTAAGCGTTTAGATTACGATTTCACTGATTTGCCTCGGTCTTATTTATAATCACATGCCAACATGGTTTTATGTCTCTTTATTTCTAACCCTCGCCCCCCCCCCCCCCCCCCCGCCTCCCTCCCCATCCCAACACCCTTCAAAATGAACTTCACTGCATCTCATCCATCCGCAAGTACACAGCCATCACTAATGTTTTATGTTTACAGCTGAAAGCTGGAATGATGCACAAAAAAAAAAAAAAAAAAAAAAAAATCTCGTTTCGGGATCTCATGAGGCTGTCGCAATGAAATATTTGTCAATAACACTTTTTTGCTGAAGCACATTGCACAAGTATGTACTAAAAGCACAGCGCACGTTGGGTGGCTTTGGTAAGACTCTTGATTGTTTAGACAAATGGCATTTCATCGCATCCAGATGTCTTTAAGCTGTGCTCAACCACCATCGCTGCTTTCCAAGGCGCAGGCTGAATGTATACAAACATCTCCTCATAACTGCATTCCTCATCTGGGCCTGCAAGCGTCACAGCACTCGTCACTGAGCTTGGATGACAGCCTGTTGTACGGAAAGTTAACGTTTAATATTTAGGGGTTTTTAGGTGATCCTAGCAGGGGCAGAATCTTCCACTTAAAAGGGAGGGAGGGGGGGAAAGGGGGGTTGATGACTAGTTTAGCTCAGTTGGAGGTAAAACTCATCACCCTGCAGCTCAACTAGAAAAAACTAATTTTTCTTTTTTTTTTTTTTGTTGAGAGGTTTAAAATCAGATATGGAGCTTTTGCAGGGCGAAGGCATATTCCAAAGCAACACAAGTCATTTTAAAAGCTTTTTTTTTTTTATTTATCTGAAGCATACAAGTGGCAGGGAGCGAGGTGCACCCTGGTCGGGCCGGGCCGGGCGTTATAACATAACGCTGGTACAAAGGGTCCTGAATAAAGACGCCCACAGGGTTGAGAGAGGGAGAGAAGAGAGAGGGAGAAGGAACAAATCGTCTGATGTTCTAAGTGGATAACAACAGCTCCTGCTATGCAGCAGCGGAGGCGCAGAATAATTTAAACCAGCTACCCAGCTACCCCACCCCACCCCTCCTCCCCTCCCCTCCCCTTCCCTTCCCTTGCCTCACCCCCTACCCCCCCGGCCACCCCTCTATTCTTATGTTAACACGGCTAAAGAGGAGTGGGCCACCCAGCAGCAGAGAGCAGAAACTTAAGTCCACGCTTCAGGAAAAATAATCCATCTCTCTGCTCTCTCTCTCTCTCTCTCTCTCTGCTCTCGCTATCTCCCTTTTCGATGTAACTTTACTCACTTACACACACACACACACACACACACACACAAACACATACCGCTTGGTAAGGGAAAGGCTGAAACAGATGCAGGGGGAGAGCACCAGTACATTTACTGTGCCTTTAAAGCATATTACTTTTCAGACAAGAGTTTGAAGAATAATAAACCGGGCGCTTAACTGGGCTATTTTCCCTTTCGGTTAATGCCACGCAACGGCAAGGCGGGGGCGAGAAGAATTCATAAGTCTTTAAATGCAGAGTAAACACTGCTTTCTTTGTTGATTGTAGAGCTCTGTTGAGTTTTTTTGCGGATCTGGCCCCCCCTTTCCCTCTTTCTCTTTCTTTCTGTGTCTATCTCTCTTTTTCAATCTCCAACCAGAAGGGCTGCTGTTGTGTTTGGTCTCCAAACAGCACATCTGAGGTACACACCTCGCTGACATTTTATAGGTTCAAATCCCCAAGAATGGGAGAGGGAGAGAGTCATATTTTATACCGGCGGTTTATTTTAACGGGCGCTTGTAATTAACGCAGCATGTCCTCTATCTCCCAGCCATCTATGCCAAGGCCTTTATTTAAACAACTTTATTGTGAAATGTTTGCGTTCTCAGCGTTCGGCCAGGGCCCACACACAGAATATTATTTCATACTTCAAGGCAAGGGCGGGGGAGTGTGGAGTGGGGGGGCTTTGGAAGAGTTTACGCTTTGAGTGGTTATTGTTTTTGATTACAGAAAGACTCTTTTTAAAATGGATCAAGCCTGGTAACCTTGCACACACACACACACACACACAAACACAGAGTCTCACACGTCTACCGTCTCATACTGAAGTTGTGAGAGGCTGAAGGAGAACCTGTTTACAGAAGGGGTGTGCGAACCTGAAGCCTTTGCCCGGGCCAAATGTACAATCTCAGCGTGATTTATGAGAGCAAGATCACACTATTTATGTCCAAATGAGAGCACTTGTTTAATGCCGCTGCTTGGGGGCTTCTTTTTGGAGTGTGTGTTTGTGTTCTCACTGGGTTTAATGGAATTTGATGGGGAGATTGAGTGTTTACACTTTGTCAAAACGACCCGGAGTTAACACGGCGCTCAACATACGCAGCCGTTTCTCGCGGGCTGTCGACGCAACTTAAAAAGATCAAACCGTACGATACCGGCGACCTATCAAAACCCACATGTGTCGACCATGCTGCTGCATTTTGTGAACGTCTTATTTGTGGAGTGAGTCTCTTGTGGTGAGCGTCACACGGTAAAACGGCATCCCGGTCCGTCGTGGTTTCGCAAAAATCAAACATTTCCTTATAAAGAAATTGATTTGATAACTTGGTACACAGGAAGCCACACTTGAGTTTTAAGTGTGGATGGCCAACATGGTGTAAGCTGTCAGCACATTAGCAGCTACATTTCCACACATTCCTGCACTTCTCCTTTGCCTCGGGTGTTCTTTGTATGTGACTGCAACTGCCGAGTTAGACACTGGATGGGAGACAAATTTATATTGAAACCAGACAATAAAGCGCATGTTTATCTTATCTTCACTGCAAGGTCTTTTTAGTTTAAGTGTCCCTCATAAACACAAACCATAAATGCATATTAAAACCACATTCAGAGCACATTAAGGGGTTTAAAACAAAAATGCAACCTGTGTGATAATAACACATGATGTGCACAACAGTCATCGTTGAAATATTTTTTGATTAAATTCTTTGACCTTCATAAAAACACTCACAGCTGATATTCGATCGTTTTCTTATCATTGAATAATAGAGCATCCGCCCTTATAATAAAAAATCAAATCTTACAGTGCCTACATGAAGCATTATGCTGTCCAGCAGATCAGATGCATCACAGATTGCCTTGGAGATACTAAGTTTAGTATATTCTGCTTTTAGCACAAAGATTGACAGGAAAAAAAAAAAAACCTGAGAGAGAGAAAAAGAGAGAATGACTCGTGACAAAGGTTGAGAACAGAGTATATGGCTGCACCGGAGCCTGCTGAGCAACCAGAAGACACTCCAACAAATGGATTTCAAAAGGGAGTTAGTGTGAGTGATGCTCCGGGCACTGCTGTGAACAAAGACTCCACAGCCTATTCTAATTGAGGTACGCACAGAAAAAAGACTTAAGGACTGAAGGCCAAACAACTCGCTTTGACACGTTAACACACTGTACAGTAGTAGAAAGAAATGAGGTAACCAGACCTCTGTAGCCCGCTCAACACCTCTGCTTTAGGCTAGCAGCTCCAGGTTACATCAGCCACTACTAGCACAAGTGCCTGGACTGTCAGCTGTCATTGTGGGTAATGTAGGCGCAAGATTTTGACAAGAAAATGGAATGAGTGGAGTGGATTTAAAAACCATAATTGTGATCCTTTTCTTTAAAACAATCTGATAATGATATAGAGGTGCAATGCTTAATCTGCAGAGTACACGGTTGTATATAAAGTCATTTATGGAAGATAAAACTTAAACTTAATAATATATGTGTAGTTCAACAGTGTGGTTCCAGTGGTTTAAGAGGCAGCCGACTGCTTTAAGTGTTCCTCTTGTGTAGCTGACCCTGACCTGTGACCTGTGACCCGTGGAGGTCAGAGGTCAGACCCTGACTCTGACCTCCTTGAGGAGAATAGCAACAACAAAAAATCACCTTCTGATAACCAAAAACAGTAATCAATACCTGATTAACTCAAACCATAACAAAGTTCCCTTGCAGCAGTAATGGTGATTATCTCTTGAACAACAGCGTTTAAGTGCTGGCTAAATGTGGCTGTTGGCCCGACTTGTGGTTTGTTAAAAGTATGACACACTGTAGTCCCTCATGTCTCATTTACACAAAAACACAAAATATGATCTTTTAACTTTTGATGTTAGCAAACTTTCCATAGCAATCCCATACCAGATGCTTATTGGAACATGCTGCCCTAATTTAAAATGATTTGTCCAAAAGTACCCCACATGAAAAGATTTAACTTCATGGCTGTTTTTAATTTAGTTTGGGTCTTAGCAGTTGAGACAGAAAAAAACTCTGTTAAATATAGTCATTTTTTGCACATTTTCAGATTGCACTAACATCTAAGGAGTAATGGATAGTTCTTTAAAAATGAATAGTATAATAGTGAGCTGTCCATTTTTTCTCCACATTGAGAGCCCCTGCTTAATGGTGCGGATCTTTTTTTTTTTTTTTTTTTTTCCCTCCTCCACATACGCATCATCTAAAATGGCCTGTTAGCCTTGTTAGCATTAATTGCTGAAATCACGGCGCCAGTTGGCTGAAAGCTAACAACAAATATAAAACCCTATATTTCCATCTAGCCTATATGCATCACGCCTGCGTTGGAGACAAGATGTTACGCTGCCACCGAAAATAAAAGAAGCTGAACTGCATTAAATGCTTGGTGATATCATTATAACGAGAAACACACATGCAAAAACATTCTTATTTTCCCCGTGGATACAAGTGAGAAAAGAGAAATCTGCAAAACCATTTGATTCTTAAAGCCACCAGCGTGACCCATGCTGGCCTTTAGACTACCAGCTGTAGCTGTGTGACGTCTGTGTAGCTGCAACAGGCTAGCACTGAGCTTCACCTACACATATCCTCTGACAAGATAAACCGACGTACGTGAGCAATTCGTGGTTTAGTGTAACAGAGTTTCTCAGAGGCAGAGCTGCAAGGGATGCAGAAATAATCTCATTTGTGGAGCACAATGGGCAGAGCCAAAGAAATACAATTTTACACCAGGCTAAAGCCAAGTGAAAATATAGATAATAGTGAACATTATAAAGCCTGTAAAAGTTATCAAAGCTAGGTCACTAGACTGAAGATCTTAGTCATAATTATTGATATTTTCAGTGTTCTTTCTTTGCTATTCTTTCTATTAAAGTTTGCATGTTATTGTACTATAAAAAAAGGGCTCTGTGGCTTTCAAATAAGTGTGTGCATTATTGAAAGATATCTCTGTCTCTTCCTGGTTCAATCCCTTCTCGCTGTCATCTTCCTTTCCTCGCCTTTCCTTTCCTCTCCATCCTCTCCATTCAGCCCTTCCTCTGTCTCCTCCTCCCCTCCCCGATATGTTGTGGTGTGAGAGGCTATAAGGGGATAAAGTGAGGTGTAGACACTTCTTTAGCCCCGCGGAGGCCAAACAGATCGAAGACAGAGAGCACCTGGCTGCTGGGTAAGCCGCAAGCTAAGAACTCCTCAACTTCCCCTCTACTATATACTGTTCTTATCCCGTATTCTTTTGATTATTTGTGTGCTTCTTTTTCCTAATGAACTTGATGTGTTGGTTTGTCATTTTCTTTACTACCACAAAAGCAAACAGCCACTGTCTGATAGACAAATCCAGACATTTTCTAACACTGTGGTCTAAAACAAACTCAGAGTAAAAGTGCTGTGCTGAGAGGAAAATAATGTCTTTTAAAGTGTAATCGGCTCACTGACTATTTAAAGGCATAGCGTACCCCGCGTACCCCCCTCACACACACACACGCATGCTTTCTCTCTGCCTTGCACACACACAAACACATTCCCAAGTGCTCTCCAGTCCAACAAGTAGGGGTAGTGCCCATTCACCAGAGCTCTATCGATCGTACCTGGCTCCGCCAAACTCTCTACTGTGTCATTCAAACCTTTTCAATTTTTAATCACCAGCTCCCACATCAGAACAAGTCTCTGTACTGTCACACACACACACACACACACGCACACACACAGCTGCAAATGCAAAACTTAAAAACATGCATAAACACCCCTCTACTTTTACTACCAGCAGTACTTCAAACACCCTTGTCCTTCCATCCCTACACACAGTTACACACACACACACACACACACACACGTACAGCCCTTCACCACACACACACACATGCACATAAAAGATGCACACATGTAAGCTACAAAGCATATTTCAGCAGGCAACCATTCAAAATCATGGATTGCTCTCTCAATGCCAGCTGACAAATAATATTAAGACCTACGCGCATACCGAGACAGTGTGTGTGCATGTGTGTGTGTGTGTGTGTGTGAGACAGAGAGGCATATAAAACCATGTGTTATCATCTGGCCCTGTCTTGTGCCCAGCCCCAGACTGTAGCCAGCTTTGACCTTGGGCTCCGCCATATTCATTACATCATTAAGTTACCTCTTCATTAACTTTTCATTGTTTATGGAGGAGGCATCGGGGAGGAGAGGAGATGGGGGTAAGGTGGAGGGGGCTCTTTATCAAAAAAAAAAAAAAAAACCTTATCCATGGCAGGGCATCTGGGCTCTGTTCTGCCTGGAGAGTCCCTCCCCTGTAGTGTGAGTGGGGTGTAGTCTGAAGATAATGTGGAAGGTTGTTGATTGGAAGCTCCACATTGACTGACTGGGTGAAATGGGTGGAAAAAGTGAGGGAACACTTTACTTGTTCCTCAACAGATGCTGCCCTCGTGCCTTTGAATGAGGTACTCAATCACCAACTAGAGGTCATGGCTCCACTTAGTTTCTAGTAAGCAGGAATTAGGCTGGGCCCAGATCATATTCTGATAGGGACAGGTAGGGTCCGTTTCTAAAGATATTGACTTTGACATGGGAGACTGCCAGTGGTAAATTGTGACTATTAGAGTTGGGCCTTCAGCTCATCAAAAAACTTATCCCCCAAAAAAACAACACACACAAACACACACCAAAAAAGCAGCAACAGGGCTAAGCGACTGTAACACTTTAACTAACCATGACGTACGGTAAACAAGAATAGGCATAATAATCATTTTAACCTTGGGCGTCTTCTCTATACTCAATGTAAACAAGTCACAAAAAAAAAACACAGATCATTTAGGCCGACAAAATGTACACCATGCAAAGATAACAACTGGAAATATAAAACTGGCCACCCAGAATATATATTTTTCTTGTCAATGGATATCAAAATAGCCTTTGTGTCTCTCAGGCCCGGCACCAGGATGAAGTGACTGAGGAGGCTGTTTAAAAATTGCGAGGGGGCAATTTTTTTTTTCATAAAATAAAATTCATGCAAAAGCCTCAGAAAGGGTAAATAACAACATAAAATACCACACACAACTACAGTATAGCTACAAGCAAGATAGCGCTGGCCTTCAGGAGGGCCTAGGTGGATGATTTTTGGTCCCACCCATGATAAATCAAAATGTGACTTTCTAAAAAAACACACACGGCTATGGGGGCTATGGCCTTCTGTCCTGGTTAAGAAGTCCTAACCAATGAGTGAGCCAGCTAACCTTTTCTCTGCCTAGAGACAACAACATAAAAAACTGATTGGGTAACTCTATTTTCATGGTTTCAGGACAGTAACTCTTTCATTTCTGAAGCAAACTTCAGGGGAAATGAGGCTAAAATCAGAATTAGAAGAGAATAATCATTAAATGAAAGAGATTAAATATAACATTTAAAATTCTAATATGTTTAGCCTTCTCTGAAGGCCTAGAAAGCCCTCAGGGTTCCTCTCTAGAGACTGCTGTTCATCCATCAATAGTTCGACATGATTTCCTTTAATAATGACCACAATCATTCCCTCACCTTAAGCAATTAGTTATTTTAACCCAAACCACAGCATTTGCCTGAGACTTATCAAGTCATGCAACAAGTCCTCTGAATTCAATGAAAAAATACATCCATACACTCCAGCACAGAAGAATTTTCTGAAGACGCCCCTGCCAGCAGTTATCAGCATTTGCCTTGTCTTCCAACACTGTTACAAATCACAGAAAAATAAATATGTTTTATGATGTGACAAATTTACGGTTAAGGTCTGGTTAGGTTTAGCACAAAAACCATTTGGTTAGGTTTAGGGAAAGATAATGGTTTGGCTTCAAATAAGTACTTTGTTGAGGTTAGTGTACTGTCATCATCATGGTTCAAATTATAACCAGGTGGTTAAGGTTAGGAGACAATTGTGGTCATGGTTTTAAAAAAAATATGCTGATTTGCAGTTGGAAATAGGAAACGAACAACAATCTCCCATTTTAAAATCCATCGTTTTGTTGACTCATCCATCCATCCTGACCTCCTCCTTATGCAGACTTTGCCGCTCTATAATTACCTGTTTCCTTTTTTTGTTCCAGTCATAATTACTATTAAATAGCAGGCATAGGGCTTTGTCACATAAATGTACATTGTTTTGAGGCACTTGCTGAAACGATGGATACTTCCGTTGTTCTTGGGAGGACAACCACCATTGTTGTGCCTGTAGATATACAGTATGTGCAGCTCAATAGGGCAATGACAAACAGTGTATTCTGTCTTTTAATTTGGACAACTTGGACGGTATTGCTTCTATTTTCAACCATTGTCGCTCATTAATTGGTGGCGCATCATGCTTCTGCCACTGTTGATGTTGTCTCACTGTATTTGGGTCTGTTTGGGTTGACTACATTTTGGACTGGGACTAATTATCCTCTGGTGTCTTTCAGACTGGCTCTAAATGTCCTTTCGGATCAGGTCCCTTTTTTTGGAAAATGTATTTATGCACATCGGCTTCAAGTAGGTTTTCCCAGACCTCTACCTCCAGCTGTTCCAGTATTTTAATGGGTAGCTTCCAGTGAGAATGTGTTTGGAGTCATGAACCAGACTGTTGCTGGGAAAGATCGAGGAGCTCAGTTGGATTTCAGTGAATAAATAAAGGTTTAAAATGTGGCATCTGTCAATGTACATAATGTACTAAATGTGCATGACTGCTGGCCGCAATCTTTCACTTGTTAAAATAAGCACTTAAAAATAGAAAGTACCCACAATTTTATGATCTGTTACCATGACACATCATCTATCCATCTATCTGACATCTGATTGTGAACATATTTGTGAGTGCTGGCCTTGTAGCCACCAGGCGCTGTTGTGCTTCCACACCACTCTGGCTTTCTGTCATTAGCGATGCATCGCCCCGACCGCAGGCACAGATTGTGTTTAAAAAAAAAAAAAAAAAAAAAAAAAGCAGTCCTGGCCAGCCACCATCTACCATTGCAGGCCAATTATAAATGGCAAATCACTATACAGCATTGCTCACTCACTCTCCCCCTCTCGCTCACTCTTTTTAACGGCAGCGCCTGGCCAGACTCCACTGCTTCTCTTGAATAACATGTGTAGATGGCCCTTTGTGTTACAAGCTGCTGGACGCTTGTTAGTTCACACTTTTTTCGCAGAGAGAGCTTAGAGAGGGAGAAAGAGCAAGAGACATTTATACTTTATCACCTTGAGCTTTTTTCAGACATTGCAAAGTGTGATTCTCATTTTCATCCTTCCTGAGCACTTTTTAAGTGATATGAGCTGAGGTGAAAACGTGATTTAGTGCAGTTCTTTAGGTAATACTGACATTTAAAATTACTAATACTGAGAGTACAAGGCTAACTCTAAAGATCACTTACCAATTACTGAACCCCAAAGCATTAAAGGGAAATAATCCTTCAGGAAAAAAGGAGGAGAAAAAAGAAGGAGTAAAAATTCTCTTGAGATATGTTAATAATATAACTTTAAACATGCTGAGCATGAGCTTTATGCACAAAATGGAAATCAAAAAAGGCAAACCCAGGGTGTAATTCAAACTGGGGCAAGACAGATAGAACGTGTTTCTCTTAAAACTGCTACACCATTGTGCCTTTCTTTCTCTCTGTGTTAGTTTCTCTTTCTACTCTCCCCACACTTTCTATGAAAATGAATGCAGGGTTTTAAAGAATATTTTCCTACATGGAAATGGACAGCAAGGAAGCAGGAAATAAAGCGAGGATGACTTATTTGCATGCCAATTAAGGCAACATTGCTGCTCTCCTTTGAAAACTGTACATATGAATGTGTCAACATTAGCAAATGGCAAATTAGCAGAAGTAACAAATAATGTGTACATAAATCTCCATCCTTACATAGTGTATACTGAACTGTAAATGTTATTATGAGGCCAGATCTTCATCTAGCTAACACGAGATTCTTACACTCATATCTCCTGAAAGAAACTCTATAGACTAAACAGCTTTAGACCTCTTGTCCACATTGATTTGCTAAATTTGAAACATTATTTTAAATTACCTCTCTGGACGTATTCAGAGACAAACTATAAAGTATAAATGCATAAAGTCTCCAAGCCACATGTTATGTTAAACCCAAGACATGCGGTGTCCAACATCCACAGACTGACGTGCAACTTGTAACTTAAACTGAAATTAAATAAATAGCTGAGAAAGCATAATACGCCCTCTGCAAAATCCAATCATCACCATAAACAAAAGTCAAGGACACAAAACATTACACTGGAGATAATGAGGGGAGAAATCAGACCTTGCGCTCAACTCCACTTGAGCTTCAGGTATGAAATCA
This sequence comes from Thunnus albacares, assembly GCF_914725855.1. Classification (NCBI taxonomy): domain Eukaryota; kingdom Metazoa; phylum Chordata; class Actinopteri; order Scombriformes; family Scombridae; genus Thunnus; species Thunnus albacares. The sequence continues at coordinate 5,576,555 of NC_058106.1, read as the reverse complement.
CATAAGTCATGTTTTAAGCATCAAAAATAGATGATAGCACAGCAATGCAGACATGCATACCACACACATACAGCCACCAAAGTTTAGTCAGTCAGTAGTTGATGTTATCTTGCAGGACTTGTTTTCCAGCAAGTTGCACTGCTGAAAAAAATGCGTGCAAATACACCAGGTCACTTGTTTTGAGTCTGGCTGATTGTGGCAGCAAATGAGATGTGGAATAATTGGCAGCTGCATCTAAAAGGCCAGCTCAGCAGAACAAAATGTTCCTTCCTTCCTTCATTTCTTACTTCCTTCCTCTTAAAACCTCATTTCCAACCCTTACTACCGCGTGCTGCTTCACTTCCTCCAGAGGACTTCGCTTACTTACAGTACTTGCATAGTGAAAAAATAAAAACAGATCAAGGCAGCTTTGAAATCAACAAAAAACAAAACCATTTTTAAGAAAGTATAGGAAATCTGAAGTTTAAAAAAAGACTGTGCTTTGGATAATAACATATGTATCATATGGGTTTTCCACAAAAAAGTTCATTAGTCCAGAATGTATGAATGTAAAAATGCTTCATTTCAAAAGTGAAACAAGTGTTGCACGTGTATTATCTCTTGTGCAAAGAGTACGTTGAAGACTGATAAGGACTACTACAGTATTGCAAAGTGAGGTTTTTGTCTTGAAATATGGAGCCAGCATGAAATACATTGTTGGCCATTTCAGTGGAAACATACAGTGTGTAGTGACCAGAGCCTCATATACAGTAAAAGTGTAACAAAGAAGTCAGTGCAGATATATCGCTTTAGCCTAAGTGCCATTCTGGTTTTTGGCAAAGATCAATAGCAGGAAGTTTTCAGCAACATTTAGTGAAAAATGAAAAATTTCAGGAGGGGATCCTTTGGCATTCCTGCTTGGCGTGTGTTTACTTACATTATACAGATATTCTGGATAATAAAGCAGTTCTCAGATAATTACCTCTCTGCCTGCAGCTGCCATTTTAGCCGCCAAGGTGTGAAGTTGCCTTATGCACCTGTACCGTGTCAAGGTCTCTCTATTTATTGTAGCCACACGCGCACAAAAAGCCAATCCTCTGTCCTTGCCTGATGAAATACATACGGGGAAGGTTTACAGTCTCGCGAACAGCACGACGGAGGAAGGCAGTGAGACAGAGCATCAGAGGGAACGTACCAGTTGTAAGAAGATGGATTTTTGTCTATCTGACAGGTTACATCCAACCTGTTTTCTTATCTGTCTCAGAGACACAGTGTCTGCCTCACAGCATTACTGTCAAGCTGATCTGTGATGGTACCACTCTAACTTCCCTTCCTCATGTTAGCCTTATGGCTGTATTCACAGACAGTATGTTTAACACTCAGTGCAGGCCCATTTTTAAACCGGTTAGAGTTCTAGAGAGCAGTGTTGCAAAGTAGTTTATAGGCTGTAAAAGCTAGGATAAAAGTATAAAATCAAGGATTTGCTGGTTTTCAATACAGAACGGAGCAGATTAGGGATTTAGAAAAGGTTAGCATGAGGTTAGCGTGTATGTTTGTGCAGACAGATGAAAGCTCTTTTACCTCCTAACAATGAAATTAAGTAATATAAAGAAAATACTGCATATTTAGCAACTAATCTCTCAATCAAATGAGCTGTGACTTTAATTATCTGTGGAAATGACCATGAGGGGATGATTTCTGAACTTCAAACCCAACTCCAAACCAAGAATAGGAGTCTGGTTAAACTTCATTTTCAAATTTCATTACCTTAAGATTGTGCATTGAGTCTTCTGTGTATTCTGCTGTGGTTTTCTAGTTTAGCGTGACGCAAAGCACAACACGGGCTGACTCCAAGCGATTCCGCTCGACTTTACAAGCATTCAAAACATTTCCAAACACACGTAGGTGGTTGTTACAGCTGGAAATATGAGTTGGTATATAAGATGCAGAGGTGACGACACGGATCAATAGCTTTAGCTTTAGCATTGAGTGTACATACAGCGTGTCGTCATTAGACCACACGCAGACCTCACACGTACCCGCAGTAATCAGAGTGCTGCCTTTGCTATCTGACAGGGAGCACCACTAGGGAAATGAAGCACTGCGTGTGTGTGTGTGTGTGTATGAGTGTGTGTGTTGCGCACATGTGTGTGAGGGAGAGAAAGACCTCAGAGCCCTAGGGATAGTGTGTCACATAAGCTCCATCACAAGGCCGCTTTATTGGGCCTGGCATGGGTCAGACCCCTACTGTCATCTTCAAATATGCCTGCCACCTGCTCACACACACAGCTACACACATGAACATGCACACACACACACACACATACAGGCACAAGCATCCATGCTCACACATCCATATGTGTACACGCTCACCACACACACACACACACACACACACTCATGCATACACAAACCGGCACACATGGCTTGCAAAGAATTCATCTGGTGTTTTCTGGTAATTGCAACAAAAACACCAAATCTGGACGTGTCACGTTCATTTCCCAGGACCCCAGAGTGGAGGGCTAATTTCAAACAGCCTCCCCCTCTCACACGCAGACCTCTGTCCTTTTTTTTTTTTTTCTCCATCTCCCCTTCTTCTTTTTTTTTTTTTTTTTTCTTGCATCCTCTCATCTCAGATGGGAAAAAAGGCCATCTTTTATACACCGGCCAGTTTTGCAGACGGTTATTTGCTTAAGAGAGGCAAAACTGACTGAAATTCTTTATTCCTCTACCCAGAGAGTGCTCATGCCACTCTGCCTTCAGATTCCACATGTCTAAGATATACGCCCAGGCCTCCGTGCCAGGGACTCAGCCGCCAATAATATAAATTAGCAATGCAATAAGATTTGCAACACCGCTACAATCAGCCCTGAATGCATAAACAAATCAGTCGCTTTCTCCCCTCTCTTCCAACCAATGCCAGTAGTTTTTTCTTAATAATTTCAAAACTGTGTAGATTCAGTACATCTGATAATGCAAGCATGTTTTATATTATACATATACATATACATATATATATGTATGTATATATATATATATATATATATATATATATATGTACAAAGTGTGTGTGCGTGTATACATAGCTTGTTGTCTTATTCTATGATCTGTTCGTACAATCACTTTTTTTAGCATCTGATACATATGTGTATGTACTTATTTGCTACCCACATACAACTGGCACACTGAACTCTCCATCATCCCAAAATGAGCCCACGTGTGTAAAAGTGTGTGTGTGTGTGTGTGTGTGTGTGTGTGAGTGTCTCCAGTATGTGTGTTCTTTTTATTTTTCCCTCATGAGCACAAGTATGGTTGTGTGTATGACCGTGTGAATCGGTGTGTGCACGTGTCTGTTCTGTGTGACAGTGTGTGCCTGCCTGTACGTGTATGTATGTGTGTGTGTGTGTGTGTCAGTGTGTGTGTGTGTGTGTGTGTCAGTGTGTGTGTGTGTGTGTGTTCCCTGATGGAGATAAGTCTGAGTGGTTAGGAGGGAACAGATGTCAGCTGGTGTCGGCTGCCAGGAAGACTGAACAAAGCCAATCACGTTGCCTTCCTGTCCAAAACGCATGGCAGAGGGAGACCTGCATCTAACAACAATTTGTGGCATTAACTCTGAGCATGCCACCCTGCCTGCACCCCCACCACACACAGACACACACACACACATAAATACACACACCACCATCATCCTGTTTGGAATAAATCTGGTAAATGACTGGTGGTGATATGAAAGATTGTGGAGGGAACTAACAAAATGGCGTCTGTAATATGATCTGCCCTTGTTGCTACAGTAGCTTAATCATTCATAAGCCTGTACAATGGAAGGACTGGCAGGCATTACTGGGTCTCTACCAGGGTCCTTTGTTCATTTTTTTAAATTCTTTTTTTCTTTGCAACCTATCATTCATTAAGTCAGATATCTGGATGCTATACTATGTATTTATTTGTCCTGGTGCAAATTGTGTGTTGTTTTATTTAGCATAAGCTCATCAAAAAGAGAGTCTTAAGGCCTTTACACACCAGGGACGGGATGAATAAACGACACGAAAATGCTAAACATTCACCTATGAATATTTAATTATCAATATCAATTAATTAAAAAAACCATAACCTACTGGCACGAGTGTGGATCAAATTGTTTTCTTAGATTTTGTTTATTAGGCAAAGACTAACCCTTCTCCTCCCACCTCCCCCAGATTCTTCAGCACTGGGGATTCTTTCACAACCATCATTGTCGTCTTGGTGTGTCAACCATGGCCGATTTGGTGAAAGACACTTGATGTTGTGATTTCATCTGGGCACAAATGAGGGAAACCCACATGCCAGTCCCAACTGAGGAGCCCTGGAGGAACCCCGCCAGGAGCTTCCAGGAAAAATGGTATTTCCCAAATTGTATTGGTGCATTTGATGGGAACAATGTTGTAAGTCAGGCACCAGCTAATTCTGGTTCCCATCTTTATAATTATAAGGGCACCTTCTCTATGGTCCTCATCACTCTGGTGGATGTGGACTACCCGTTTCTGGCTGTCAACGTGGGAGGTTCCGGCAGCAACAGTGATGGATGCATCTTCGCCATCTTCTCTCTGGGACAGGCCCTTCAAGCTGGTACCTTGAGTGTACCAGCACCATGCCCACTCCCCTCAGCACCCGTGTTGGGACCAACGCCATTTGTGATAGTGGTGGATGAGGCTTTCCTGATGAAAACCTTTCTCCTCCATCCCTATCCTGGGAAATGCCTGCTGGAGGATCACCAGGCATTCAACTACCGCCTCTCCAGAGCCCGATGCATTGCTGAGAATGTGTTCAGCATCAGCTGAGGGTGCTGAGGGTGCGAGGTACATTCCACCAGTATTTCACCCGCTGGCCAAGTCTCATGGCACCATGACCATGTGTGCTGTGGTCTCCCTTAACTGATCAACTGTGCAGACTTTTCCTTCAATCCTTTTGAAGTTATTGAACTGAACTAAATATTAATTTAGCTATAATCTTTAATGTTTAAGTTGTACACAGTGGTGGAAGAATTATTCAGATCCTTTACTTAAATACAAGTACCAATACAGCAATGTAAAAACATTCTAGTACAAGTAAAAGTCCTGTAAAAGTATTATCAGGTTGATGTAGTTAAAGTATTGCAGTAAAGTAGTAGTTTGGTCCCTCTGACTGATATATTATTAGATTATTAATAGTGAAGCATCAGTGTTAGAGCAGCACATTACTGTTTAAGCTGCTGGAGGTGGAGCTAGTTTCAACTACTTTATATACAGTTAGCTAGTTTCGTCCATTGGTTCCCAACCTTTGGGGTCGGGCCCCTCCATTGGTCAGCAGATAAATCTGAGGGGTCTTCAGATAATTAATGGGAGAGGAAAGAAGAAATAAAGTTCTAAGGCACCTGAAGGCACCTATGCCTTACATTGTATTTGAAGATGCACATTGTTAAACAACATCAAGGTTCACTGTTTGTCTTTCGTTTGTCAAATAGTTATTAAAAACAGAGTTTCCATGTTGCCCTTCCACTGCAAAAATGACTTGATGCTAAAGTAAATGTAGTGATTTCATTTTCTCAATTATAGAACAGGAACACGTACGATAAAAACAATCAACAAAGCTGTCAACACTCACCTCAAAGTAACATCAAAATAAATATATCGTGCATGTATTATACATATATAGACAAACACATCACAGCTGTACATAATGTGAGCTGACATGTGGCGGCTGTGAATGTGAAGCTCCAAACTCTGGCTCACGGAGCATCTCCTGCATCCTAACTTTGATCCATGCCTGGCTGTCTGAAGGCAGCCGTCTCATGGCTGGAGCCAGGCTCATGAGAAATAAATGGACGTCATCTCTCTCCTCACGCTCCCTGTCGTGCTGCTGCTCCCTTGCCTCTTTCCTCTCCAAATACTGCTCTAGGAAATCCCTGCTCTTCTTTTTGGGTGTCTTAGCAGTAGACTGTGCGGTAGCTGCAGTATCAACCTTATGAGATGTTATGCCCTATAGTAATATGTTGAATTAGTTTGATTTGTTAACTGGTTATCCACTCAATTGTTCTCCTTTTCCCTTGACTGTAGACAGCAGTTAACTTGGAAAAAACTAAGAGCATAGCTGCCACCTGAAAGCTGTTGATGTCTCAAGGAAAGACATGGCATCAGTGTATTTTCTCTTCTTTTGTTTCCCTGTCTGGCCATTCTTTGTCTCTTTTTCATCCCTTTTCTTCCTGACGTATGTGTCCCTAAGGTTCTTCCAGAGTCTCTTAGCATCTTCAGCTAAAATCATAAACAGTATGTTAAATACAATATTAAAACATATCATGTCAGCCACACACACACACCACAAAGTGTTGAGCCATATAATACCTGAAATACGACACTGGAGCACTCATATAAAGAATATAAAACGTGTAAAGGCCTTTACTCACTGCTTCAAATAACTAATGTTCCTCTCTTTTATTTCTCTCTGTCTTTCTTTTAATCTCTCCCTCTCCTTCTTTCTCCGTCGAACACAATCATATTAGCGGTAAGTTCCTTCATGTGCTGGGATGAAAGTGTAAAAGCTAATTTGGGAGAGAAACACTCAGATATTCTTTTGGAAGAGGAGAGTGAGTCATGCAGAAAAGCATATTCACCATGTATCATAAACAATAGAGACTAGTGAGAGAAGAGACTAACACGCCCACGCACACATGCATGCAGACACGATGAAATGTAAAAATAACTAAATTACATTGTAAATAAGGACATATGTCAGAAATGTCCATATCATTAGCGTATTATTATACAAATGCAGAAGAATGGCATCGAACCCTCAGCTGTGAGTCCAAACAAAGCAAAGAATCTGGAAATGTTGATTCAAAATTCTCTTAAATAAGCTTTAAAAAAAGCTTTAAGAGGCCTGAAAATCTGCAAATTCCTCTTTCTCTCGAGCCAGAGTTTAATCTCAATGACAGTGGGAGCTTCTGTTTTGAGGAGGAAGTGCAGTCGTCCCAGTAGGGCAGGCACACAGACACACATATCCCACTCGGGCAGAGAAATAAAAGGCTGCACTGTCGCAGCCGGTCCAGTTGGGCAGAGGGCTAAAGGGATAGCTCTGGGACTTTGGGCTAAATGCACAGAGGTGACTGGCAAGACAGAAACCGGCTAAACCAACTCTAAAGTCATTTGGGTTGCATCTGATCCAGTGCAAATAAAGTCTGGTCGAACATGACCAGACTTCATCAAAAAGAAAAGAATCTCCCGTCTACTGTATGCAGAGACTTTTAAAAACAGCAAAGAGGACACACTTTGAGACGACAGAGTAAGCATCCAGATATATGCGTGTGTGTGTGTGTGTGTGTGTGTGTGCAGTAGTCGCCATGGCATCTTAGCCTTGACTGAGAGATCCCTAGAGATTGTCTGTTACAAATCTGTTGACCTTTGACCTCCCCACTGAGTTGTAAAAAACGCACTCCATTTCCCTTCAGACTTTAACAGGCTGCACAAGTGCTGTGTGTGTGTGTGTGTGTGCGTGCGTGCGTGTGTGTTTTCATCTGTCTACATGTGTGCGCGCCTGCATGTGTGCGGTGTAACCCTGAGGTTAAAGAGCAATCTGCAGCCAATTAAGCGCTTCACTAGGAGGGCCCTGCTTCCATGAATGAGAGGAATGCTCTACGAGCTTAAGAGAGAGGGACTTGACTCAGTGCTTTGGAAGCTGTGTGTGTGTGTGTGTGTGTGTGTGTGTGTGTGTGTGTGTGTGTGTGTGTGTGTGCGTGTGTGTGTGGTAACTGTGTGTCATGCTTGAGACATTTACAGTGCAGGTTTGTGTGCTGGTAACAATTAAGTGTCAGGGAGCTAATGTAAGGTTAAAAGTTCAACACATACAGAGGACTGGTTTAGAACCAGGTAGAGAGCTTGAAAGCAGCAGATCTGATCTCAAATTTACCACCTACTGGCCAATCACATGTCCTTAAACCTCTCAAGAAAAACAGGTAGAGTATGAAGGGTAACAGTTCACTATGATGTTGATATGCCAGATATTTAGAAGAACATACAGCATTACAACAAAAATATGTCTGTTCTCTGTTTCCTTTC